>NC_081539.1:10921050-11028550 GCF_030273125.1 Centropristis striata
AAACCATTAACCACTGCATAACCACACAGAAGCAGCAAATAAATATGGTGACACAAGTGACAAACCACAGTTTGTTAGCTAGTTTTGATCAATAAATGCAAATTTTTATTAACTTTACTTGCCAAATGTTCTGTCTACATCCATTGATGCATGCCCTTTAATTCTGATCCATCCATCCACATTTAATGAAATTATAGATATTCAAACCCATTTTTCAAACATTATATTCCCATTATTTTGCATTATCTCCTGTCTGATGATGACAGTTTAACGACTGGATTTGTCAGCATCCCAGACAACACCCACGTCTGGACGCTCTCAGGACTGTCTGTGGGTCAACGTTCAGTATTTCTGCAAGAGTTCACCCAATTTTTCTCTTTGATGATTCACACCGCGGCCCCTCCGTGGGAACGCCACAGAAAGTCAGTTTTAGTGCATTTAACAAGAACCTTATCTCTCATGATGTCACATTTATTGTGAAAGCCACTGTGCCCACATGCCTGAGAACTAGTGCCCAGCTTCCTCAAAGGGTTCAGCTTGTGTGATGTTGATGACCACAGTGTGTCGGGTAGGGTTGAATGCTGTAGATTGCTGTATGTTTACAGAAGTGATGGCAGATAATAAGGAAGAGGCGGTTCATATGAGTGGAGCTACCAGTCTCCTGCAGATTATGTTAAATGTGCATTAAAAACAAGCTTTGTGTTACACAGCACAGATACAGGATTCAAATGCAGCACTCGGGAGGCAGAATCAGAAGGTAACCAGTCTTTAACCACAGGCAAAGGTTCGGTACACGGGAGTTCAGTCAGGCAAGGCAGGCAAACAATCCAAAGGGATAAGGCAGAGGCAGAGTCCAAAAACAGGCAAGGGTCAAAACCATAAAGCACACTAGGAAAACGCTGGAGAGTAGGACACATGGTACACTGACAATCTGGCACTGGGGAATGGGAAACAAAGGGTTTAAATACTGAGAGTCAATGAGGAGATGAGACACAGGTGTGTGATTAGGGGGGCGGAGCCACCACCAGGTGGAAGCTGGAGCCTGGGGTAGGCAGAGGAGGGGCAGACTGTGACACTTTGAAGGAAATCTGTGAAAAAGCAGTGAAACTCTTCCACCAAAGGTATCCGAAAATATTCAGTATATCTGTGTAACCAATGACTCTGCATTGTGTTTTGTGAAGAATCCACATTTGCTTCACTGATTCGTCTGATTTATTCTGGTGAACAAAAAGGGATAATCCTGGTCAGCCACGTAGGACGTAGCGCACACACCCAGTCATTCATGGGCATGCTCCTTGTGCACCGAAAAATTCAAAATTCAAATTCAAAATTACTTTATTTATCCCAGAGGGGAAAATCAGTCAGTCTGTTAGCTCTTGAAGAATTAGGCAGCCTGATGGCTGTAGGAGAGAAGGATCTTTTGAATCTCTCCGTCCTGCAACGGAGAGAGAGGAGCAGTCTACTGCTGTTTTTTTGGTCCATAACGGTTTTGTGTAGTGGATGATCAGGGTATTTCAAGATGGCCTTGAACATCTTGACAGGTCATCTCTCCACCACCTCCTCCAGTGTGTCCAACCTGACTCCAACCACAGAACCAGCTCTTTAGACCAGTCTGTCCAACCGCCTTCATCTCTGTGTCTGATGCTGCCTCCCCAGCAGACTGCAGCATAAAACAACACACTACTACCACATAGAGAGAGAATCTATGATCATTTCCTTAGTCTTTGAGGTGTTCAGTAGGAGATAGTTCTTGTGACTCCAGTCACTGAAAGCTTTTATCAGATCCCTATATTCAGATTCCTGTCCGTTCCTTATACACGTCACAATAGCAGTGTCGTCCAAGTACTTCTGGATGTGGCAGGACTCAGTTGTATTTGAAGTCCCCTGTGTACAGTGTGAACAGGAATGGAGCCAGAACAGTCCCTTGTGGAGCCCCTGTGCTGCTCATTAATGTACCAGAAACACAGTTCCAGATTCAGGAGATAAAGGAAAGATCCACTCCTATCTCCGTGAGCTTGTTTTTGAGTATGTTGGGTTGGATGGTGTTGAATGCGCTTGAACAATCAAAGAACATGATTCTCACATAAGCACCAGTTTCCTCCAGATGAGCAAGGGCACAGTGAAGCATGTAGAGGACAGCATCGTTCATTCCCATGTGTTATTTGTATGCAAACTGCAGGGGGTCAAGTTTGTCTTTGACCTCAACTCTCAGTAGGCGTAAAGTCAGCCGCTCCGAGGTCTTCATGATGTAAGAAGTGAGGGCTACTGGTCTGTAGTCATTAAGTTCAGCTGGACATTTTATTTTTGGTACCAGTACATGGTCTTTATTTAAAGCAACACTGACTTAAACCATGAGACAGGACACACTGAATTTTTTTTAATGTTGGACCAAAACCACAACCTTTGCCTATTAACAAAGGACTTTAGTAGCAGGTTATAAATCCTGCCAATGTACACCCAGTCATTTACCCACAACCTTATCTCTATGACTTCCGTGTAGTAGTCTGTAAGGATGTCACATGCTGGATTGTAAAACAATATATTGGTAGTAAACTTAATCCATGTAATCCAGCAATTACCTACGACAATGAGGTCATGTTTTCAGGTCAGTTTGTTTGTTTGTCAGCAGGATTACAGAAAATCTACTGGCCCTATTTTCATGGGAATTGGTGGAAAGATGAAGCATTGACCAATGAAGAGCTCATTACATTCTAAAGCAGATCTGAAGATCAGAGGAGATGGATACATTCAATATTTGAAATTTGCACTCTCTCAAACGATTTTCAATATCGATTAATCTGACATTCATTTTATGGATATTGTAATGTAATGTAAAAATTTCCATCCCAGTTTCTCAGAGTCCAAGATTATCTCTTTAAATGTCTTGTATTAATAGTCCAAATCACCATATTTTAGAGGCTGAAAACGTTTTTTTCCCCTGCCATTTCTACATTAAAAATGACCTTAACGATCTTCAGTCGACTAATCTATAGTTCTAGTCCTCTATAAACTGAATAATCCAGATTGCACTCTTTTAACCAACCCTGTCTCCTATAAAAACTCACAAAAACTTCAGAATGGCTGTTAATGCGGGGGCGATTTAAGTCATTTTGTGTTATATCTCTGTTGTCTAAAATGTTTCTTTTGAATTGTGCTTACTAAGTTTTAAAGTGTCTTTGATTATCCTGAAAAGCGCTCTATGAATAAAATGAGTTATTATTATCATTGTTATTATTATTATAAAAGTAGGTCCCCATGCAACTAAACTGCATTCTCAATTGTGTTTTTAAACCTTGTTAACATTATGCATTGATACAAAACTACTTTGTTGCACTTAGGCAACAAAACTACTTGGTTAGGTTGAGGAAAAGATTATGGTTTGTGTTAAAATAAGTTTGTTACATTACAAAATAAAGTAAACAGGCTGTGTTTAATATCAAGGTTGACTCTTTGTTTCAGACAGGACACAAACCTCAGTGTCCTGTGTATAAGTTCAGTGTTTAAGTGTTTTTGACACCTATCTATCCTTCTAAAATGTCATGAACAAATGTATTCTTGGAGAAAAAAAAGCTGATGTTACAAATGTAAGTTGACCATGCAGATTAATTGTGTAGAAATGTAATTTTAGGAGCCCAGGTTGCTTTTAACGGATGCAAACTGTCATTATTCCAAAGCCACAGTGCTGCCATAACTTACTAGACATGTCATTAATCATGACTGCTGCATGTGTGTTTGCATTTGCATGTAGGCTTTGAACATATTAGATAATGCTACATGTGTATCACCTGTCGTGGGACCTCCAGAATCTCTGCCATCTCAGCCATGAGGGCCGCGGCTGTCGCACTTTATCACCTCATCAACCCATGTTGCAGCACACACTTCCTCCTGCTCTTATTGAAGCTATTTAGGCTATGTTGGTCTATCAAAGGCATGATCTTTCTACACTTCTGTTTACGTTGAAGGAATTTCCTTCCTTATATGCATGGCGCCAGACAAGTGTTCCTGAGAAATGAAAGGGAGTCAATAGAAAAACTTACAGTTGTTGTGGTGTTTTGTCGAAGAGGTGGTGTGGTGACAGATGTTTGTGTGTTGTGCGATACGTGCAGTCTAGCTGTCTTTCCAAGGAGAACAATGTGTAATGTTTCGCCATAAAATGGGACAGACTATCTATAGAATTATACAGTGTGAATGTGGACAAAACAGGTACCAGCTGAAGCAGGAAAATCTGTCTTCGACTGTGTTTGTTAATCAATCAAGTCAGCATTTTACTGTTTTGTGCCTCTTATGTAACATGTTATGTCACCATGTTGTCGTTTCACAGCATCTTACAGACGCCATTTTGCTCTCATCAGTCTTTCTGTTTGAAGATCAAATCACTCTGGTGGTTAAATGGTACTTATCTTACGTACTTATCAAATAGTGTATTTCAGTACACTGTGTATTTCAGTTTTAGACATTTGTATTTTCCTCTCATGCCACTTTGTTCTTTTACTCCACTACAGGAAATAAATATTGCACTTTTTCCTGCACTAAACTTATCTGACAACTTAAGTTACTGTACAAATTAACTTTTTTTTGCACACAAAACACATACAATTTATTATTATTATTATTATTATTATTAATTGATCGACTATATAATTTTTTAAGCAAAAACATGCCATGGTCCCAGTTTCTCAAGTGTGAGAATGTGATGCTTTTCTTTTTAAATCATTTCAATATATCAATAAATATTGAAGTTTGTTTAATTGATTGGAAAAACAAACATTTGTCACTTTGGGCTCTGTAACTGTGACGTTTCTCACTATTTTACTTTTTTTTTTACAAAGCAATTAATTAATGAATCAAAAAATAATCAGCAGATAATAATACATAATGAAGTATACTTACAGTCAGCTACAAAATAGTTAAAAATATTTCTTAGTATAACATTCACAGATGATGACTACACACCACATACTTTTACTTACATAACATTTACATTTTCAATGCAGGACTTTATTTATAACAGTTGTTTCACAGTGAGCTATCCAATGTAAATAAAGGACGAGGTGGTCGAGATTTAATATGAAAAATATGATAAATTTAGAGTGATTAGACTACTTTGAAATCAAATTTTATAACAGTATATTAAGTTGTTAAATGAGCCCTATCTTTACAAAATTAAAACATGAATTAAAAGAATCAATACAAATAATGTAATAATATGTTTAGAATATATAAAACAATCTGAGTGGGTCCATTCTGCATAACGAGTACTTTTACTTTTAATGCTTTAAGTACATTTTGATGCTGTATACTTACTTTATACTAGTACTTTATACTACTAAAGTGCGCTTTGAATGCAGGACTTTTACATGTAGTGGAGTAATTTCACAGTGTGGTTTTAGTACTTTCATTTAAGTAAAGGATCTGAATACTTCTTCCACCATTGGTTAAAACTCGGTTCCAGTTTTCAGAGTGAACTCTGGGTGACACAGTGGGTGTATACTGTTAATACTGATTAGCCATATGCTTCTGATTGACATGTGTTTGTATGCTAATGTGGATAAAATTAAACTTGTTTCGAAAACGTCTTTATAAATAAATATACTGAACAGCTGCTGGCTTGTGTGCATGTGTGACATGATATACTATGTTAGTGCAGTTGTTCTATGTATTGTAGAGCTGTGGGGTGGTTGGGGAGGGAACTGGTCACCACATGTATCGGGGGGAGGGATGACCTTTCTCTGTCCCAGTGGGGACACTTACACACTGTTTTTGTCATTGCAGTGACTTTTGTTCTAGCCTTTTTGAAATAAAAACAATTGAAAATCACAACGAAACCTAATAAATGAATCTCTCTCTCACTGCACCGGCAGATTTGATGTCAGTTCTTAACACATGTTAACATTATCTGTAAGTGCTGCCAAATAATTTACAAAAAGGAATGATGACTAAAAAAAAGATTACATTAATCTCCTGATAGCAGGTGCATTTCAAGATAAAAGTAACATTAGATCTTTAATACATAATCTAAAACAAACACACACACACCTTTAAATACTGATAGCGGTCATGGTCCGACCACTTCAATTTAATTACTATTATGCAACAAAAATTGCTTCCCACTCCCTCTTCAAATAATATAAAAATTATCAAAGCTCTGTCGTCATCCAGGACTTTTCTTTCAAATGCATTCAGCACATTTTTAAATGCACAGCTGATTAAAAGTTGTCGTCACACTGCTGCTAACAGGTGGTAATGTGAGAGACATGACCTCCTGCAGCTCCACAGGAAACCCTACTCCCATGGGTAACGCTAGCCAGCATGCCAACGAGCGAGCACGGGAGCATGAACAGAAATCCGGCCCATGGGTGGATTAATTTGACTGTGGCCAGCAGCAATGAAAGGGGGAAATCAGTGGATAACATGAAGAAGAAGAAGAGTAGATTTTTTCGGCCGAGCGAGTGGGAAAAAAGGGGACAAAGAGAGGAGGGAATGAGAACGTGAATGACCGACTGTTGTTATCTATTCAGGCGAAACATCCCTCCATCTCAAAAAGTGTGTGTGTGAGAAAAAGTGAGGGACAAAGAGGGAAAGAGAGAGAGAGTCAAGAAACCAACAATCAAGCGGACAAAGAAATGGCTGGAACTGGTACAGGTTTGGCTCCCGCTCAGTGAGCTAAGCGCCAGCCTGATAGCCTCGTTCAATGGACTCATTCTTCTTATCAGCGTGGCCAGCAGAACAGGAGGAGGAGGAGGAGGAGGAGGTGGAGGAGAGGTTCACTGTAGGTGACCTAGATAAGGTTATTCCTGAGCTGTACAAGGCAAGTGGGGCCGGGCGGCCTCCGAAAAGTGACACACCCGTCTACTATCACCCCCCTTCTCTCTGTTATCAGCAGAAATACTGTCATGGCACTCAGGAGATATCAGCATGAGGGACTTCACTCAAAACGGAACATGATCGATACTTTGTGTTGCGTCATGTGGCTTCCCCGTGGACGGTGTTGCCTCAGACACAACTACGAGCACTGGTGCAAAACCTTTTCATATCTTTTATTTAAGTACAAAAGTCCTGAATTCAAAACTTACTTAATAATAATTTTTCTATAATAATTTATTTGTTTAGCACCCTTCAAAACAAAGTTGCAAGGTGCTTGACAATAAAAAATACAATTAAGAAAACATAAATAAAATAATTAAAACATTTATAAAACAATATAAAAGAAGGAAAAGGTCAATGAAAGGCAATGTGATAAAAGTGAGTTTTAAGAAAATATTTAAAAGATGACATTGAGTTTGCCTGCCTGAGATCTCCAGGCATGTTGTTCCAAATAAGTAAATGTACAAAAGTAGCAGCATCAAAATGTAATTCAAATATCAAAAGTAAAAGTACTTTTTGAATGCATGCAAAATAAACTGGAAACTCTTGTTCAGTGTTGTGTAAGGTCGGACTTCACAAGAGCGAGGTCAAAGTTCACTTCACACTGATTAAAATGACCTTTTCAAATTTAAAATGATGAATTTCACAGTCCTAAAACATGAACTAGTTCCCATCCACTTCTTCTTTTCTTCCATTCTGTCAGACTGACTGCCTGGAAATGTGATGGCTGACCTGGATTTGGAGTTTTCCACTTGCTGCAGCATTTTTTTCAAATTCAAATAAATATTCACTTCTTCCACTGCACTGTCACTATTTTAGTTGGCTTTCATTTTTATTCTCTTGGCTCTTTAATAATGGTTTATTTGTATTTGTGCTGTGTTTCTTCGTCACTTTTTTTTAACGATTTATGTAAAGCATTTTGAATTGCCTTGTTGCTGGATATGCTTTATAATTAAACTTGTGCTGCTTTTAATGCTGGTGTACCTGATCTGTTGCTTCCAAGCTTCCAGTTTCCTCAGAATAAATGTGAAAAAGAACAGGGTAGTCAGTATGAGCAGCAATAGCCACTGTCGCTGAAAATATACAAAAGCACAAAAGAAATAGATTCAGCACTCTGGGGAAATGTGTGCATGCTGTGCAAAGTAATAACTGGCATCTCAGAGTCAGAACTGCTGTAGGTTTACCACATGAAACACTGCTGCATGGAAAAGTGTGCCCACTTACACTGCTTTCAGACTAAGCTCACAAAATGCTGTTGGAAAAAAACTAGATGAAGTCATCAAATGAATAAGCATTTCATGGATTATGGGTTTAAAACAGACACAGAAGTGCAGAGTCATCATTATCCAGCCCGTCCACGACTGAAATGTTTAATTAACAGAACATGAGCAGATGCTGGAAGTAGCGTGCCGTGTCTGTGATGACCCACAGTTTAACGGTCTCAGATAGTTTAGTTCAGCAGCAGCATGACCCTGCAGTTAACAGGGATTATCCCATGATCTCATTAAAGGCAGAGCTACAGTATGTGGACTTGTCACACGTAATGCAGAATCAAACTGATGGTCTCATACAGAGCTGCAGGAGGACAGACGTGTCAGGTCTCTTTAAACTCTACAGAACTGTGTGTGATCAATAGTGTTAAATGTTTTTTTTGCAGCAGTTGATATCTAGTCATTTTCTATGGTTTTCTTTATAATGATTTTGGTTATAAGAAAACCATGGAAAATCACTCGATATCAGCTCTTAAATTAAACTCTTATGAACTATTTTTGTTGTTATGATTGTATTTGTCCAAAAAAATTTACCTTTAGTTGTGCCAGGCATTAAAATGAACAAGAAATTGAAGAAAAAGGGTGTTGTAATGATTTTTTCCATGACTGTAGATTCATAAAAAGCTACTTTGACTGAAGGAATCACTTAACATGCTGTATTTTGTGTGTTATTGGTTTCAGTTTTAAAGATATGTTCAAATACACATTTTTATGTTTACAAGCAAAAGACCAAACAAAAATGTATACATAACAGACAGAGGACTAAAAACAAACAGCCAAAAATAAACGGAAAAAGAAAAGATTGCTCAACGGTTCAAAATGAAAAGGTTCATTGATGCGGCGTGTCCAAAAACAATGATTATGACTTTTGGTCTGCAAATTACATATCAGGATATTTAAAGCTTGGATTCAGCAAAGTCCATCTGTTAGCAGAACCACAAAGTATGAACAGGACTTTCTCTGGTGCTGTGTCACATTTCTAAACTGTAAAAGGGAACTGGGGAGTTGTGGATTTTTTAATAAACATTTTGGGCCTGTTAATAAAGCTATAACTGTCTGTCTCTGTCCAGGGTGAACCCTGCCTCTCGCACAATGTCAGCTGGGATCAGCTCCAGCTCCTAGTTCCAATAAGTCGTTAAGGATAATAAAAGAATGAGTAATAAAGGTATAAAGTTTGCAATCTTGAGAGCTGAATGTGGAGATCAAATGAACAGATTTTGTCACCTGCCAAAAAAGATATTTCAGGGTTTTGGAAAAGAAAAATTCCTGTCATTAGATAAATCAGGACAGACACAAAACATGTGCTGAGTAGCAGGAAGTTGCCTATAAAATAGAGTTTACACAGGAATTGTACACTGTCGCCCGTAAAGTGATTTCATTGTTATTGTGATATAATGTAGAACACTTTATTTAAACTCATAAGGCACTGAGGTTTCCCTCATTTACAGTTATAACAAGTACATTTACAAACAGTACAGAAATACAAATTCAAAATACAGATAATAGACATTAAAAAAAGAAATAAGTAAAATGCTATTTAAAATGACAAAGCTAAAAACAGTTGCACACAGTTGCGGGAAAGTTTGCAATCAAGCTACAAAATTTAAATATGTTTGGAAGGGATTGATCAATAAAGTTTTGAGAATATATAAACTTTATCTGTCAAGAATAAATCCTATTGGTACAATCACTTCATGAAAAGAATATAGTAAAAAATAAATATTTTGAGTTTTAGTTTCATCCCTGATGCATACTGATGTTGTGTTTAAGATACTACTTTTAACAAAACACTGGACCTACTTGACATTTGATATTAAAGTGCAAGACGAGAAATAAATAGGCCACAATGGGAAGATTATTAATATCCAAGTGGACAAGATGACAAGAAATGTTTGTGTTTATTTGCTTTCCTCTCATGGGAAACTAAATAAAGTGCCTCCACTTGAATGAATATTTGCATTTTTCACTTTGTTTATTGACATATTTGCTGGTTGCCAGCATCCTCATGGATTAACATGCAAAAACATTGTTGTTGATGTTTGAAGCAAATATCCTGTTGTCCCAAAGTGTCCTGGATGGAAGCATATCCATAGAACTTCACATTTATAGCATGCATTTTGGCATTTTTTATGAATTTATATCATTTTAAAAAGAATACACACAATATAAATGCAAAAATCATTTCCTTTCAACTTTAGCTTGACTGAGTGAGTGATTGAATTACACAGTGATTCTGCCTGGGGAGGTTTCAGAGTCACAGGGTCACTGTTTGTTAATACTCCCATGTCTGGGAAATAAAGTACACACGAGCATGTGATTTATACAAAGGCTCAGTCTGATGTAATACATTTGTTTGAATTAAATCCCAGCCTCATATTGCCAGGTTAAAGGCCAGAATGTGTTGAAATAAATATTTCCAAATCAAACAATAAGGGGGGAGTATAATGAATCACACCTTTTGTCACCGAGGATTTCACATATGTCAGAGAAACACTCTTCTTGAGAAGTGGATGTTTGTAATGAAGACTGAGGGCAGGAAATTACAGAGGAAATTAGCTGTCGAAATGTTTACGTGAGGCCATTCCTGCTCACAGCTTGAAAAATACTTAGCGCTAAGTGGAGGACTTCCTGAACACTATATTTGAACTGATGACTTCTAGATTCTGCACATGGAGTTGTGCTACAGACGCAGATATGACATGAATATGATCTTATAAAGAATGTTTTCTAGCAGTGAATAGCAGGAAGCAGCGCGGGTTGATAGCTGAAGCCAGAACGCCCACTGCATTCAGGTGAAGAAACACAACTCCTGTTTATCCACCTAACAATCTTCTTTCCATCCTGTTTAAACCAACTTAACAATCCCCTGCATCTCTTTTTTCTGACAATTGTCCTGGTTTAAAGACTCACTGGGTGAAAAACACACTCCTACGAGAAGTGAATCACCGGACCACACAGGAGCAGAAACCTCCTGCACACCGAGAGCTCCTGCTGCAAAAAAACGCTCCATCATCTCCACAATGAGTGATTTTTCAAACACAGAGTTCCTCATCAGGCCTATTTAACACACAAAGACCTCCTTAAGCTGCCACAGATGTTCTGTCACATGATTGATCAACACCATGTGACCCAATCACACACACACACACACACACACACACACACACACACACACACACACACACACACACACACACACTCAAAACATACATCCCTACCAGACGTGACAAAAACTTGGACAATAAAATACCATCATAATGGTTAAACTCTTCTCGTTGGCTTTTAACACCACGTAGAGTGTTGATTTAATGTTGATTTTATGATTTTTTGTTTTTATTTGTATTTATGCATTGTATAATGCATTTTACATTTTATTTTATTTATTTTTATCCTATTTTTAATTTATTTTGTCTTATTGCATTTTACTGTTCTATTGATTACTACATCTCTTTGTTTTGTGTTATCTATTTATTGTTTGTGCAGCACTTTGTAAACCTTGTGTTTGCTAAAATTGTGCTATATAAATAAAGTGGATTGGATTGGATAAACTGGTAAGAACCCGCTGAACAACGTATGTCCCAGTAGCTGGACACATACGTCTATACACATCTATAAGTGAAAAAGTGCCTGCAAAAAGAGCCATAAATCTCCACTTTAGTGGCACTTACATTCACCAAACTTTCCACATTTATTGCTATCTATATTCTGAAGGTTTGCACAGAGATATCTGTTCATATATCATTCATTACTTAGCCTTATTCACACATTTTATTCATAAATACATGATAACAAAATGATTTTTTGGCTGTCAGTACAGACAGTATTTTTGGATTTATGGAGTGAAAAAAAGAGATATCCAAAAGTAATAACATTTGACTCTAATATGTCAACAAATGCATATTTTGCAATTTGCATATATTTAATAAGATAGTGTCTGATTTGCATATCTCAACATACATTTTTTTATTTATTTCTTGATGTAAGTAATCAACTGGACAACTTTCATGGTGATATCTGACAGTTATTTGTCTTTAAACGTGTGAATTTGTCCTAATTTGTGCTGCCTTAGAGTCACAAATTGATGATTAATTTTAAAGTTAATTATTGACCCTGGGAACAGCAGGTGAGAAACAGTCACCACACCAGATCCATTTAGGATCTGTCGTTCATGAGAAGATGAGAAGTCCTTAAGTTACTCAGAAGAATGGAAAATAAAAAACAATTCCATGACGTCTGAAACTGCAGAATAACTACTCAATGTAAACTGTGGTGAGACCCTAAAAACAATACTATTTATGCCTCAAATGTTTGTTTGACTTTCTGTAAATACACAGAAACATAATTCTGAAAGTGTTCATTACCCTGCCTGAATGAGATGAAGCAACACTGCATCTCTACAGTAGGCGGCTGCATCCTTCCCTCTGTGGAAACAGACACCACTGTCCTTGACTAGAGGTTATATTTCACCCTGTGTGTCAATCACAGAAGTGCAACGTCAGACCTGCTGCCTGCACACTGCAGAGGTGTGCATTTAAAACTCCCTCGCTGCCTCTTCTCTCAGATTATAGATGTGTGTGTAGCTCCTGTCTCCTTAATACATGTCACCCGCCTGACACGCTTCATTATGCAACAAGCAGCAGCACCCCCGGTCAGAAGCCTGGGGCAAGATCGGGACATGCTGATAGTGACTAGTTATGCGCTGACCATGAAGAATTAGCCCTGATTCGTTGAGGGCAAACAAATATGTATGTTCAATAAAATCCATTAAAACAACAATCATCATCTCACGTATAGCATATGGGGCTCAGCACAGTGTGACTAACATAAATCTATTATGACATTGAAGTGTCTGACCTTGGTGCAGACCACAACGAGGCCTTGCGTTCTCGTATTCGCCATCAGTTTATGAGAGCATGTTTTCAGGGAGACAAAACATGCAAGTAAGCGTGTCCACATCTGTGTTACATGACGGTGCCCAGCAGGATCTTTCCTCTCACCCAGCTGTCACAACAACAAGTGAGATGAAAAGGATGCGACACAAAGGCAGCACTGGTGACATAATAGGACTGTGGGAATAGGAACCTGTATTGAGATGGCGTCGAGGGATAAAGGTGATCAAAACCAGTCATTGTGAAACAATCAAACATGGAGGATGCTAAAAGGACATTTTTTGTGTTATTAACCCCTTTAGAGAAGTTAGTTTTTGTTGAAAATGTCATCCTAAACAATTGGCCCCCTCCCCTCAACATGATGATGAAGCCTAGTCAAGCTTTTTGAAGTTTTATGGGGTTTTATAAGAGCAAAACAGTGCATTTAAAGGTTTTGGAGGGTCAGCCAGTAAAACGTCCAAACTCCTGCCTGACCAAATCTGTTGTTTGCTGTCTGATGCTACTGTCCCATTTTATAGTATCAACTAACGAATTAAGACATAACTTATCAACAAAGTAATAACTTGCACATTTGATTAAACTACCTACAGTTTATTTCATGTGTACTTTACATTTTTTAATTGCATCTGCTAATATAAAGGGGGTGATTGAGATTTTTTGGCTTCATTTATGGGGATTTCTTTAAATACAGTTTCTGGAGGCAACACAAGAACAATATTTTGTGCCTGGGATGTTAAGCTTTAGCCAGAATATCATGTATGTAGGCCCAAGTATACTGTATATTTAAAAAACTTTTTACGAGATTCTAGTTTTAAACTAATTGGCCCCTTGCACTATTTAGTGTGACGTATATCCGACACGTTAGCTTCTAGTGATGACATTACAGTGGTTATTAATCATAAGTTAGTTACTTCAGATATCAGTTAGATTTTTACTAATACAGGAGGCTGCAAAAGAAGATGTACAGTAAGGATTATTCAGTTATTACCAGAATTATAATAGTGGTGCAAGGATGTTCAAACAGTTTGAACCTTGGGATTGCTTTTAACAATGAAAAGTGCTTTACAAATAAAATGTATTATTATTATTATTATTATTATTTGAGGGATTAATATGTTGATTGATTGGTTTGTATAAGCAATAAAAATGTTTTGTGTGCATGTTTTGTTTTTCAGCACTGTATACCTACTTTTGCAGCCCCCTGTACTGTTTAATATAATGTGTTTGTAGCATTCTTTTAAATTATTTTTCATAGTCACCTCTGTGTCTTAAAATACTGGGGTTAGCCACTCAGCTAGCCTAGCTGGCTACTAAAACAGAAAAAAGCACAGTCAATTTATGAGGAGTGTGTGTTTAGCTCCAAGTTGTTCAGCTCAGTCCCTCCTTGCTGTTTACCGATTAGTTTGTGAATTCTCCTCTGTGAGCTTTCACTTCTTTCCCCAGCTTTTCCTAAGCTGTGAAAATCAGGCTTACGTTGGTGCCATAGCTACTAAGTGACTAGCTAACGGTTATCTAAGACACTGATGTGATTATGACAATGATCAAACACACTCTGTTTAAAACGAACGATAGATACTATGATCAATAGGCCTAGGTACACAGCGACATGTGAAAAGCAAAGAAACCAACTTCAAGTGGATGTAACAGAAAGTTATCAGAGAGGGAACAGAAACATGTACAGACAAAACTAACTTTAAAGGAATGGTTTGGAATTTTGGACATAGGACCTCATTTCCAACTTAGCCGGTGTGATATAGGTCGGTGGAGATCGTTTTCAGCACATTTTATGCAGTCCTTATAGTTGCACAAGTCACTGTTGCTAGCGCACGTCAATAGTAACATCCAGCCTGTCACTAAAAACAGCTTTACCTGCTCCGCAGAACACCCGAGACAAATGCATTATAACGTCGGACTATCGATGTACATGTCTGTGTTGATAGAATAATTTTAGAAATTAAACCAACCTTGCATTTTTAATGTTAAAACATTTTGAGGGACTAGTTTCTCAGCAGCAGCGGAGCCTAGCTGCTTCTGATAACTTTTGAGACTTGAGACTGAGATCGAGACTGTGTTTACATGTACCGGTGACGTTATGTGTGTTATAATCTGGCAGATTGTAATTAGTTGGAGCTCGCATGCACGTGGAATGAATCCCTGGCATAGAGCATGTGTTTGCTAACGTTATGTACTGCAATTTGCATTGGCAACAGAGGAGGCTATGTGCCTGGCGTACAGATAACCATTCTGGATGCAGCTGTTGATCATTATTGTCTCCGCTATGACAGCACCTAAATAAACTTGCATGATTGTCAGCGAAACCGAAACCGTCTTCCACTGTAGCCTCACTAGCCTGGAGATAATATCACTCCGCCGCTGCCGTAGCCTAAGCAACAACAGGGAACAAAGTATAAGCTATTCCAATGCTATGCAAGGTTGGTTTAATTTCTAAAATTATTCTATCAACACAGACATGTACATCGATAGTCCGACGTTATAATGCATTTGTCTCGGGTGTTCTGCGGAGCAGGTAAAGCTGTTTTTAGTGACAGGCTGGATGTTACTATTGACGTGCGCTAGCTCAACACCAGTTTAGCAACAGTGACTTGTGCAACTATAAGGACTGCATAAAATGTGCTGAAAACGGTCTCCACCGACCTATATCACACTGGCTAAGTTGGAAATGAGGTCCTATGTCCAAAATTCCGAACTATTCCTTTAAGGGGATCAGGGTTTAGGCTGAATTACAGGAAACAACCCCAGAAAGCTGCCATAAAAGGCAAACATACATCTGACAGGCAGAAGTTCTTCATACAAGCCTGAAATAACAAAATGGAATTTGAGAATACAGACACTGGTTTAATCTCCTGTTGTCTCCTGCCATCACCACCAACAGCACAGCTGGCCTTTTGGTTCAACTGGTTATAAAACCACTCACAATCACATTCCAATCGGGTCTTTATCTAACTTTTTTTTATTATTATACAATTTGGTATTGATTCTGACTGGGTTCATCAGACAGTTATCTCATCAGTCGATAGCTCTTATTTTTTATTGATATTTTGCTGATCCCATTCTGCATTGGGATGACAGAGGGCACACAGGGGACTGGGGGAGAACTGGGGACAAATCCAGCTCTATTTAGAGCTCTGTGTGGTCAAGCCAAATCTACCGTACACAAGGGACATACACATTCCTCCACAGAGCCTCAAGACCAGCTGAAAAAACGAGGTAACACCAACCCTCAAGCAGAGGAGGTTGAGAAGCTTGGTTGATTAAAATCAGTCTCGTCTTCCTGCTGAAGGGAGGTGAGAAGTCAAGTGTTGCTTTCATTTCACAGGAGGTGAAATTCCACCGATGATTAAAATCTTGAGTACTCTGAGGTGTTAGCAGCCTCACACATGATGACAGCAGATCATCAACACAACATCTGATCGGTGCTGTCGTAATTCTTCACCGTCTTATTATACATGTAAAAATATAATGAGGAAAAAGGTACAACCTATTGTGTTTTTTTGGAGGATTTTTTACACTAAACCCTGCCTGAGTCTGCAGCAGAACATTATTTATTACTACTTATACACAGTTTAGGATAAGGTAGCAGCTCGGGTGCAATGCTGAAGGTGCAATATTTTTCTATTCTTTGCAAGTATTTTCGCAAGTACTTACAAAATCCAAGAACTGGAGCTACTGTTTCTAAAATAGCTGTACATATGCCACTGGTAGAAATTCAGACGTATATGCATCAAAGAGCTGTACTAAAGTAGAAATTTTAGATACTTTTACTATAGTATTTGCATGTAATATTTATATTTCTACTTGAATAAACACCTTTTTCCTGTATATTGAAAAAAACATGTTTTTTTTCATCCAAGACATTTTCAGCTTATAAAATATAATGCATTATATATACCAGAGGGTTTTTCCCTGAAAATTATGCACAGCGGTGTTGCTACATTTATTTACTTTTACATTTGTCTGTTAAATATGAAGTTAATGCCAGGAGAGGTAAATGACTGGAGCAGTACAATGACAAATTCAACTTTTAAACTTACATCTGAGGCTCTGTTCAGACCTGGCAACATGCATCTGTATCATCTGACAACAAGTGAGATGTGATCACTAAGACCACAATGGAAGTGCCTGTTAATACCAGGTGTGAATGTTTCCTCTAACAATCAAGTGTTTATTAGTGAGCATTGAGTTGCTGGTGAATTGTGCATTATGTTACCTTTGGACAGAGCCAGGCTCTGTTTCCACCCGTTTCCAGTCTTTATGCTAAGCTAGCTTCATATGACAGTGACCTTCTCATCAGACCCCTGCAAGAAAGTGAAAGGATCAATACTCCCCCACCACTGCATATTGCACGCTTGCAGCCACATACATTGATGTGGATATTTGCAAAGCTGCACAGGAAGCTTGATAGCATCGTGATGCATAATGATGCAATCAGCATGATCACCACCACATGCACATGCAGTAAGTACAACCTACATGATTTTTTTTTTTAAATGTTTGAAGGTCCATTTCTCTACCTTTGTGATAAGATAATGTCACCAGTCAGCATAGCCTGTATTTTAAGCACAAGTGGAGACAAACAATGGAGTGTAAACTGGGTGTTTACCAGCTGTCTCTATGATATATTTCTTCATTTTTATAATGATGTGGGTTAACATGGTGCAGATGGAAGTAAAATATTCAGATATAGATTACATAAAGGACTCATTATAGTGTGTAGACCGTATATTGATTATGTTTATTATAATTGCATGTACATATTATACAAGTATTTTAATATGTACAGCTTATCCTTGCATTTCCCCCCTCAAATTTTCCTATATGAAGTATGTAGTTCCTATATATGCAGTACTGTGCAAAAGTCTTTTAAAGGCAGAGGGTGGTCACACCAAATATTGATTTCATTTAGATTTTTCTTCTGTTTACTCACTTTGCATTTTGTTAATTTATAAAAAATAAACTATTAACATTTATATTCTTGAAAGCATTCTTATTTAACAGCATTTTTCACACCTGTCTACATTTTTTTTGTTGCATATATTGTGCTTCTGTATTTCGTGCCTATGCAAATTGCTTCTGAGGACAAATAGAGTTTTGAATTTTAATTCAGGGGAATTTACATAAACAGCTGACAGTCTGCCACAGGAGACTTTGAAGTCTGATTATTATACAACAACTGACATGGAAGCTTTGCTGAATAGCATAGAAAGAAAACACATTACACTTGTTAGTCATAAAATATATTTATTTAACTAGTAAAACGTCCACTTCCAAAATAGAATGACAACACATAGTCGTGGGATGACCCTAACAATGATTGGCATAAGGCTGTTATCTTTTTTTATTTCACATTAATAACAATCTTTCTGGAAATACGTCGCCTTTGTCAAACTTCTTAGTTTCAATGCATACTAAAAGCAAGAGGACTTCAGGAACTCTCTTGGTCTTTTGTGAATTCTTGTCCTATAGAGGGCCTGACACCAGGCTGACACTATAATCTGATCTGTTGGCAGGTTCTTTTCTTCCTTGGCTTCTTGGCAGGGTAATTTATTCCTTGGCTTTGTGCATTAGCCACTATGGCTTCGCCCACAAGGCGACTGTGCGTTTTAAGCTTTAGCACTCGAACAATTGGGGTTTCAAAAACAAAACATTTTTTTCTTCTTTTTTTTTTAACACATCACATTTAAACTTGAAAAGGAGTATCAATTCTCTCTATTGCTATATTATCAGGGCATCAAAAAAAGAGCTTTTGGTTACAAAACATAATTTAGGAATCACTTAAGACTTATTTTGCATAAGCGGTCAGACAAAAAATAAAGACATAATCCAAAATACTAATAAAAAACCAACATGGGATGACAAACACATTTGAAGATTAGGCTGCAAAAACAGAGAAATAAGCCATTGTCACGATGTTGAGTATGTAGCACTAGCAGCAGCCTGTCCTCATGTGCTTTGTTGCCTTACGCTGAATGCAAATCAATAAGCAGGTCAGTGCCTATAGGCATCATGTCTGCATGAGACTGTGCGTGCCATGTTGAGTGTGTGTGTGTGCCAGAGGGGGATTTTCTGAGTCAATCGGTTGTGATGGAGGCGGCTGCAGCGTTTCATTAAGCTGCTGTGATGCAGAGGCTGGCAGTCAGTCAGAGATTACAGACAGACTGGCAACGGGAGTGTGTGTGTCCTGTGTGTGCGTCTTTTATCTGCACCTTACCCCCTCACAGATGGTGATGTAGTTTCATCCTCCCCCCTGCCTACTGCGACTAGCTCGTGCTCTGTGCTGGCTGGATCGAGAGCACCATTTTGACTATAACTCATCTTCATTTTTTGACACAAAGAAGACCTACACACACTGGTGTAATGTCTCTAAAAAACATTGGCACCAGATTCTAAATCCTAGTAAACGTGCCTCCGTGGAGTGTTTGTCTTCAAGAATAAATGAAAAGAGGGCATGTTTGCTGGCTTATTACATACACAAAAAACAGAGATGCAAATCCTGCAAGCGCCGTCTCACAGTTAGACAGCCCAGCCTTGAATGTGATGAGCCCACAGGAATTTCATTTCTTTTAAAAATTGGACGGAGAGAGATATGTGTGTTTTGTGGCTCACTGCGAGAGAGGTAATTCTCACTAAGGAAGGGGGAAGGGAGAGGGCAACAGGGCAGAAAGGGCAAAAAGGGGGGAAGGGGTATTATTGGAAGGAAGCACGGACAGCACGACCCTTGAGTGGCTGGGGAGGGCGGTAGTTGTCCACCATGCAGCACTCGGCCTCACCCTCAGCAGAGAAGAGCAGGCCGCGGAATTTGGCCATCTGTGAAAAGGGAGAAGACGGTTAGTTATTGCTGCTGACCTTCTGTGACTGTCACTCAGCAAACACATCTCTACTCTCACTGTTGAGTCACTGACTTCAATTCACAGTCTTGTACCAACACTTGGATTGTTGATGCTAAATGATGGATTTCCTGATTCTAATCCAATAGACATTTTGTTCATGTACACCCCTGGCTCTGTAAATGTAAATGAACCCAACTCTACTAATCTGTTCATGCTC
Organism: Centropristis striata; assembly: GCF_030273125.1. Lineage (NCBI taxonomy): Eukaryota > Metazoa > Chordata > Actinopteri > Perciformes > Serranidae > Centropristis > Centropristis striata. The sequence continues at coordinate 10,941,140 of NC_081539.1, forward strand.
GTGCACACAGAGCACGAGAAAGGCCATGGAGAGAAAGGCAGTAGGAGCGAGAGTGACAGAAAATCTGGCACATGTTTTGAAGGAGCTGTGAGGGGAGCTGTGTATTTGTTTGGGTTTTGAGTTCAAATATAAATAATCATGCTCCAAAATCTGTGACTCCACCTTTAAAGGGATAGTTAGATATTTTGGGACATGGACTTATTTATTTGCCGAGAGTTAGTTGAGAAGTTTGATACCACACATGATGGTACACCAAATATGAAGCTACAGCTAGCAGCCGGTTAGCTTAGCTTAGCTTAGCTTAGCATAAAGACTGTAATAAAGGAAGAAACAGCTTGCGTTCAAAGGTAATAAAATCCACCAAGCAGCTCCTCTTATGCCCCACACATCTAATTTTTATTCAAGATCAAGATGTCAGGGGTGTTGCTATCCTATGAGTCTTTCTGACAGAACCTGTCAGCATGCTAAAAGTTAGCTGTCATGCCCAGGGGAAAGTCAGTTTAAAAAAAAAAAAACACTTCGGAAGGCTAAGTCCTGGCATCCGTAGCTAAAATAATTGCTCCTATGCCAACAGTGCATGCATAAGTGCATATATTTGTGCATGCATGAATGGGTCCCGGTTTCAAAAATATGGTCACCTTAATTTTAGTATAGTATGAACACAGTACAGTGTATAAAATACAAGCTATTTTCTTATCTTAATACTGAGCTATGCTAACTGGCGGGAGTGGTACTGATCTTCTCACTTTGCTCTTGAAAGGAAAACAAATAAGCGACCTTTCCAAAGAGAGTTTCTCTAAGTCAGGTAGGGCAAGAAAAACAAGCCAGCTGCCACAGTGTCACATGACTTGTTTACAGGATTTATCATTAACCCTGGCTAATGAATTAGTCCCTGTTAATCACACAGCTTCAGCCACTTGAGTGTAATGTACACACTGGGTAACTATTCACATCACTGGGACAAAATAATTGTGTATAACCGGATTAGAAACCGTTGACCATGAATGACTTCTCTGTCATTATCTATTTACCGGCCTTATATGGCACCAAGTCTAAAGGTTGTGTCAACACATCTCACATGTTTACCCTTGAGACACCTACTCGCTGCCATGAAATAAACATTTGAGCAGGCAGTGTTAATTTTCACATGGCTTAAAGACTCCAACCACAAGGACAAACCAGCCATGAAGGGGTGTTAGCTCAGATTAATTGGCGGTTACAAGTTAAATATCCATTTCAGTGGTAGGACTAGGGGTTATTTAAGGAGTAGATACTTAGCAAAGGCAGCATCTGATGTCTGCTATGTTTACTAAGTTATGGTTTAAATGACCCACTAACTGAGCTGTCTTTTCACAGACAGTGCAGGATGTGATGCATGTGTGGGATTCTCATTTCCTTTTGACTCCCCACATACTAACACATAAATACTGCGGTAATGCAGAAGCATCTGTGTGAACTCTTGTTTTCCCCTGTTCTCTTGGGGTCTTTCTTTTCCATTTTGAAATAGACAGCTGCATTGCCTTTTCTACCACCACAGTGGCTTCTTCTATTCATTTCAGCCGTGCAGCTACCCTGAACAATTAAGCCCTTGATTAAGATCGTAGTGTAAGAGAGGATTTGCAGACAGGGCTATTCTAGACTGCGGGCAGGCAGCCAGTGCTCCTGTCGCTGCTGAATGGATGCTGTGAGAGAGCCATACCTGCTCGCAGCTGACAGTGATTGACTCTTTGCAGACAATCCAGGTAACGCTCTCCAGCAGGGGGGGTGTGGTCAGGGAGCCGTCATATGTCCAGTAATCCAGGCAACCAGGGAGCAAGGTTGAAGGGTCAAAGTCAGCGAAAGTGGTCTGCTTGCCCTAAAAAAACCATAAAGAAAGTGTCAGTGAAATTTGTAATCATGAATCAGTAAATGTAAGAGAATGGTTGTTTTTTTTTAGAAACATACTTTGGTCTTGATGGCATTGAAGGCGTCAAGAAGCTTCTGCAGAGCTGCATTTTCACCACCAATCTGAAAAAAGGTAAAGCAAAAGGTTAAAATATGTGATTATCAGAAAATATGACTGTCCATTACAGTAAAAGTATGCAGTCGGTTACTGATACTGAACAATATGTTTTGCCACTGACCTTCAGGAATACTCCAACAACAGCGAGCCCATCAGGCTTGCTGGCAGCCTCACCAAAACTTGGGTATTTGGTGTTCCAGTGCACCAGATGGAGCTGAAAATAAATGAAAGAGATAAGTATAAGGCTAGGCCGTTAAATGTTAACTTATTTGAGACTGTAATCCACTCACAAAAACAATCCCCACAGGTTTGTGGTAGTAAAAGGGGAAGTGAGACAACATACTATAAAGAGTGACATAGTCTGCACAGGGAGGTGGTTGGGTTGGACGGACAGAACAAACCAACACATGACTTTAGGATCGCGGTTTGTGCCTCATATTAAGTTTTTTTAATTAATGTATTTAAATTAGCTTACTTAACATACTTATGTCACACATATAATGTTGGTTAATTTACGTACCTAACTTAAGTTACATAATAAACACATGTAGTTTAACCCAAATCATGACATTTCCCTAAATTAACTAAATGGTGGGTGTTACACAACGTTGACCGTGTGTTTAAAACTGTGACTGTTATGTTTACGTCCTATTCTTATGATCCAGTTTCAGTGGAAATAATTTCTGATCTGGTAACTGGACCTTTAGTGCAATTAACTAACATAAATAAACTTCTCTTTTTTTTAAATAAAAAGGTTGATATTAAACTGAAAGTTTTTTTAATGATATTGTATTTATTATATACTTTGGAAAATGTTTTTAATAAAAATGAAACAAAACATATTTAATTAGAAAAACAAACTTACTCTATCTAAACCAATAATGCAATTTAATCTCAAACAAAAAACAAAAGATAACAAGCAAAAAAAATAACCCTCCTCTTTGCCAGTTCACTAACTTTCACTCAAACATAAAAGGCAAAGATAATTAGTTTCCTACTCTGGCCTAACTTTCAAGTCAGAAAATGATTATTCTCCCTCCATAATGGTCAAATTAAAAACCCAAATCTGCCTTTTTCTCCTTGTTACTGTATATTAGAAACTCAGAGCATCCTTACCTCAGCAGGATACTTGGTCCCGGCCACGGTATGTTCGGAGCCCTTGTCATCTGAACCTCCCCAGTGGAAATGAAACTGCTTGAGTCTGTAAGTCCCTGAGATGGGTCCATCTTTCAGAGCTGCAGGACAAAACACACATCAGTTCATCTCTCGCTGACTGAACGTGGGCGATGCTGCAGCCAGCCATGATGAGACTTTTTTTATAAAACGATACAGTGATGATTCATAGCCAAGTTTTAAACATCCTACTTGGAAGGAGATATAAAAACACAAGGAGCTGGTTAATAAGATGTGGGCATACACACAGACAGTACGCTGTGTCACAGTGGCAGACTTCCTTTTTTATGGAGGCAGACCCAGTTCCTGTTGTGTAAGCTTTGGTCAAGCTGAGGTTTACATTCAGTCTGAAATGATGTCCAGGTATTGTTAACAGCAAACCTCCTTCCAGTGTTACATAATGTTTTCTATTTGAGGGATTCAAAGTAGTCGATAATCCTTTATATTGTTCTATTTCTGGTGCTACTGGTGTTACGAAATGCTCACACACAAAGACACAGACACAGACACAGACACACACACACACACACACACACACACACACACACACACATTTCTCTCCAAACAGGATATTTGTTCCTCAGTTGTCGGCCTCAAATGATAAGAAGGTGAAAAAAACTGATCTTGAAGCAGTTTGAAGCTGTGTGGGTATTAAAAGGATTTTGGAAAAATAAAAATAGAGGCTTCATTTTTTCCACTGTGCACACACATGATGCATGACAAAGACGTGTAGACGTGTCCTTTATTTAGAAGGGCAGGGTGGAAAATAAGTGAGATATATTTAAAAAGAAAGAAAAAAGAGGCTTTAACTCTTAAAGCATATATTTTTTAAGCAAATGTGCTTTTGTTCTTTTTCCATCTTAACGTGTGTCCACAGAAATAATCCGTGATTGTGTTGGTTATGTAACCATATTCTTTGTTATCCTTTATCAGATCAGCTGAAGCACAACCAATCCAAAATCCTCCAAATCCTCAATCCCTCTTCTAGTGTCTTTCTGAGATAAAATAGAAATAGAAATGCAAGTAGACAAAAAACGACAACAATGCAATCATTTTAGGTGGGGAAAAAAATAAAAGCTCTTTTATATGGGAACTAACTCCCACGCACAATAAACGCATTAATAGCCAACCAGGCCAGGGTTTGTTCGCAGAGTAACCTCCGTTTTTTGCGCCTTCGACCTCTCTGGCAGCAGAAAAGAGTTGGCGTGGGAAAAGGTTTACCCCGGGTTGCGTTACCAATTCAATTAGTATCTCATCTGCATGCTTTGTGCGCGGCTCTTGAATGGAGCCCCTGCAGCCAATTCACAAAAAACATATATTTTGTATAAAAAATGCATGTAAAAAACGCTTTAAAAATCAAGAAAAAGCTGTGTTTGTCTGTTTGATGACTATATTCCTATAGGTGCTCGTGGAAACGGGGGCGCATTACGCATATATCCATGTAAATATTAATATTACATTAACGTGTCTGAGTACTATATAGTCTATAAAATGGAGACTGTAGTGGCTATTGTTAACACACAGGAGGAATTGATTAAACCTGAATGCAGCATTTTGCAGCATCCCATAAATCACCATCAGGACCTGGGCTGTCTTTGTTTGCAAAATCAATAATCTTACAGCGCCTCCTATATCTAAAAGCATTGCAATAATGACTGAAAATATGAGAACATTTTGTGTTTTCTCCTGGTTAGGGCGAAATATTACAATGCACATTATTAAATCAGATTGTGGAGCTTTGATACAAAGCCGTGCAGGTTTCACGTCATGCAATATTAATGTCACACTAACTTGAGCTGTCGTTGTCGTCTGCGAAGGTCACTTGGAAGGAATGTCCGTTGTTGAGGATCTCAAGGCAGGTGGAGGGGTCATACTTCAGGTTGAGCGGCTTCAGCCCTCCGTCGTATGATGCTGCACCAGGTACGATGTCAATGGGAGACTGGCGGGGTCCATTGGCAATAGGGAAGTTATCAGCCCATTTGTCGGGTCCTAAAAAAATGATAAAATTGTGATGATTAGAATATTGAAATATGCGTTTTAATGACACAAATTGCGCATTTTGGGGATGGCGATGTGCGCGTAAAAACACCCAAAATGTGCACAGGGAAAAATCTCTGCAGGGGCCATTCACTGCCCTTCCATTCATTCTCTCACTGCTGGTATGACTGGTTTTTAAACATAATGCCCCCCCATTCCATTATAACGTGCAATAAGCGCCTCACCGTTGTTCGCTGCGTATCCCCAAGCGTGAGACATTGTTACTGTGTGGATCTAAGAGTGTGTAGAGCTGTAATTCCCTAAAGCGAGTTGCTCCCCAGTGCAAAAGCAGCCAGTGTCCTCCACCTGACAGCTGCAGAGCTTATATAGGGTCCCCTGTGAGCGGTGTGTGTGTTGGGCTGGTGGTGAGCCACATGATGTCCGCGCAATGACCGGGAGGAGTTTCGATGCGCCGCAACGCTGCAACACTGTGGATCAATGAGATCTCTCCCACTCTCTCTCTTTCCCTCTACCTCTCAACCACTCTCTCTTTCTGTCTCGCTGTGCTGCGGTGGTTAAGGCTTCATTGACAAGCGAGCGACAGACGAGCTGGATAATATCCCTCGAACAACGTCCCGAGCGCATTCTCACCTCTCATATAACGGGGTTTAATTTACATGTCATGCCAGGACGTAACGGGAATACGCGACAGCATGCAGCATAATGTGTCACCTTCAAACTGAAAGTGGGCTGCAGCTGTGACATTAAGAAGCGCCGTGGAAATATAGGCTAATAACACCATGACGCAAAAAGAATGCGCAAGATAGATATGTCTCAAGTACTTTGTATGATAAAAGAGTTATTATTAATTCCTCTGGTGATCCAAGAAGCAACAATGATCAGTGCAAAATTCTAACCATTAATAACAATATAAGAATAAAACAATGTAAAATCAATGTAGGTGATTTTGATCCAACAATGCGTATTAAAATCTGCTGCTGCATGGACGCTGACGTTGTGTGAGGGTATTTGCAGAGCTTTAGTTGGATGTAGAAATATTATTTCCATTTGGCACATAATACACACCTTTATTTAAAAGCCACAAGTGTCTTTGGAGGAAGAATTTGCAGTTAGGGCTGGAAAGTTATCTAACTGGTTCTTGCACAGCCCAGATAAGAAAAACTGAAGGTCTACTGTACATGACTGGTCTATCTGTGATGGGCCTGCAGCAGGTACGGTTCACATAAGTAGGGCAACTCACTGTTTGCTGATAAAGGATTGACCCAAATGACTGGCACCTCACAATTGCACATTATTAACGTGTACATGCTTATTACATGCCATGATTTGCATGGAAAGTATCAGATATAAACAGAATCATTAAATCATTAACTGTCTTGAGCGCCTTCTATGGATGATTGGGCCTTAAAGCTCATGTATGTTTGAGTGCATTCTAGTGGCCACTACAGCTCAGTGTGCAATGTTAGCTCAGTTTATTAGAAACTCATACAGGCTGTGAAGTACACAGCTGTGATGTTATAGCGCCACCTGCTGGTGGTTAATGAGACTGCAGGGCTTTTGGTGCGTCTATTCATTTGTTTCATTTTTTGTGCAAATATACAACTAAAAGATGAAAATAATATAATGAAAATTTCAAATATTATATCTTTAAGAAAATGCTTTATTATAACTCAAACTAGAAATGGAAGTATATGTAAAAAGTCTCCCTTTTGAAAATAAATAATAGTTGATAAGTGTGACAGGCAGTCGAGCAGGAAGTGAGATAATCATGTGCAGGTGAGATTTTTTTTTTTTTACTGTAGGTAAGTTAATGCACATGGTGCAGAAGCGGCAACAATTAGCCCACTAATTGATTAGTAAATGAACAGAAAATAATCCAACTACTTTGATATTCGATTGATTGTAATTTTCCATGCAAGGCTACAGAAAATGCAGCTTTGCATCAGCATCTCAAAAGATTTTCTTCTTTTCTTTTCTCTGTTTTACATCATATTAAACTGAATGGCTTTGGGGTTTCTTTGGGTTTGGACTTACAAAACTATATAACTAAACCTCCACCTTGGACTTTGTTTACTTCATTAATTGACAACATATAATGAAAAATGTCCATCCCAGTTTCTCAATTACCATAACGTAATGTACATTTTACGAAATATTGTTTAAACATTGTAATAAATGGAATCTATATCTACACACAACACTTTTCCAAGTGTCCACAAGTGTCATGAATATTGGAAAAAAAGGTTTCTCCACATATTATACACAAACTATTTACATTTTTACAACCTCTCCTGTCCTCTCCCCTCTGTGAAAACAGCCTGCAGTTCTGTCTGATTTTCAGTGAAACTTTCAGCAAAATCAATCACAACTTCACCATGTCACTGAGGAGTGCAGAATTTAATGTTTTTAACAAGATCTGTTTAGTGCAAACAGTTTATTTTTGGAGAATAAAGTAATTTTGACAGAATTATCACAATTTTAAGCTTAATTTTTGTAACGGAAACTTTCTTTCTACAAGAAACAGTGTATTTTTGGTGATCTTTTGAAGAAAATTGGCAGTTTAGTTGCAGGTCTAATCATAAAGGTCAGTTTTCATACCGTGAAACTGATATGCAGCTGCAACCCTTGCAAGAAGTCAGTTGAAATTATGTGCTGGCTTTAAAAAGTTAACTGTGCCACTCTCTGGCCTCTCTCTGTCAGTACAGTCCACAGATGTGGTCAGGTTGTTGAATCCAGTCAGTACTCTGATGGGCTGGAGGCCTGGATCTGTGCCTTCATACAAAGTCTCCTGACTGTCATCTGTATCTATACAGATCCCCTGCTTCTCAATGGTATAGTTCAGCACAGCAAACGGAGCCACAGGTGACTTTGCTATTAGTATCTGTCTCTGGCGTGCGTCCACGTACTGGACAATAAGACGCGTGTTGACACTGTGGCTCCATGTGGTCCCCAGAGCTGCTGTCACCAACCCAGACTCCCCGTCAGACCCTTGACCCCCTACATGAGTGGTGATCTGGTTTGTGAGCACTACAGGTATGTTGAACTGGTGGGCCAGGTATTTGAGGGTGGAGGCCTCGTGGCCCAGCAGGTTGCTGCGGTGCATGAGGTTGCCTGGTAGCGTTGTGTCAAACTCCTTCCTCACCACAGAGGCCACAGAGTCCAGGATGATGAGGCTGGCCCCAGTTGCGATAATGTCCTCTTCTAGTCTGTCCAGTCTGTTGAGGACATCTTGACATGTGAGCTCCCTGAACAGGTGGACCCGTCCAGCCATCTGCAGGACTTTCTCCTTACTGCTGAAGTAGCCCGGAAACCGGCTTTTTGCGATTTCCACCAACCTCTCAGCAGAGAAAGCAGACTCTGTGTCTATATAGATGACACCACCATCCAGCCCACCCTCACTCTTTGGCAGAGTGGCCAACACACTGAGCATCAAACACACCTGAGTCTTCCCACAGCCAGAGGGCCCTGTCACCTCTGTGATGGTCCCACAGGGCAGGCCTCCCCTCAGAAGTTTATCCAGAGCAGGCAGCGACGTGGAGAAGCAGGAGTGTTGCTTCCACAGCTCCAGAGCCGTGGTGACTGGAGGGGCAACAGCTCTGCTGACTGTCCGCAGCAGCACCGAGGCTTTCTGGTAGCTCATCCCCGCAGCGTGCATCACCTCAACGGGAGACAGGGACAACAGGTCCTTACAACTTTCTATTTGATGCCGTTTGAGTTGCTCACATACGTCCATTGAAACGCCAGTTCGCTTTAGTAATCTTGTCGCCATGTTGGCTTCTTTACAGCTGTTTTTAGACGGCAACAAACACAAAAAATGTTTAACTTTGGGGCTTTTGTTTTCTTTTTCTTCCTGTTTGACGTTGGCGCCTTGTCCCGCCCTACTTTGCCGTGATTGGCTAGTATCTGTGAGCAATACTGCGCTGTGATTGGCTACTACATCTCACGTCGACGCGTTGACGTAGCAAGAGAGAAGGCACGTTTCATACGAGCTAGCACATGAGGATAACAACACAAGCCGACAACTCCTAAAATACGGTCTGTTTACATGTATTTTCTGTAAATTTTTAAACTCTATACGTCCTGTTTTTCCGCTCCCCTTTGTTAGAAATGATGCCATTTATTAAAAATAATCCAATTTATTACAAAATGGCAAAAATAGCATAGCTTAGCCTAGCCTCACATGTACAGTAAGGTAGCTACAACACCTGAGTTAATTTAGTTGATTTATGTTCATCCACAAGGATATGGATACAGTTTAAGAGTGATGTAAAAGTTTTTCTGACAGACAGGCTGCGTGCTTTATATTTGTTTACATCTAGCGATTCGTCGGACTCATATTTTCCTCTGTGGACATGAACAGGGTGACATGAACAACAATAAAATCAGTGTCAAGATAGATAGATAGATAGATAGATAGATAGATAGATATACTTTATTTATCCCAAGCTGGAAAATTACAGATAAATAGATGACACTGATGCATGCACTGTCAAATCACTATCAGGTTGTCTAGTTGCCTCAAAACTTGACCAGTGGTTGAAGAAGTTATTGTACTTAAGTAAAAGGTGCTATAGTGTAAGAATATCTTAATTGATTTGAAACCTTATTTAAGTAAAAGTGTGGAAGTGTTGTCAGAAGATTTTATTCAAACTATCAAAAGTGAAAATACTGTGTAGTAAAAATATTCCCTGTTTGTGTTTTGCTATTATAAATTATGTATTTGGATTAATATTACTCCTGCATTAATGTGTGTTTTGAATTTCACTGCTGTGGATGTTTATGGTTGCAGTTTTCAGCTGATTCAAGATTTGTTTTTTTAAGTTTATTTATTTATGAAGTAGAAGTCTTTTCTCAGCATCCTTTTAGTTCAGTTTATCACAAATATAAAACGTGTGTTTTTTAAAAGCTGGACAGGAATGATATGAAAGATTGTACTGTGAAAAGTAACTATACTTACACTACATTTATCCTATAGCATTAAAGTTGCATAAAAGTGAAATATTCATGTAAAGCACAAGTACCTTCAATTTGTACTTAAGTAAAATACTTTAGTAAAAGCTGTTAGAACTAAGAACTTTTACTAAAGTATTTTAGTATTTTTAGACTGTAACTTTACAGTCCACTACTGATAATACTACAGCATAAAGATATGCTGTTTCAATCCTGCATTCAGCATCTTATATAATATGTTTCATATCATGTTTTATTGCATTTACTGTTTCAGCTGGTATAATTAGAGTTTATATGCTGCAGGGTGATCCATAATAACATTAGAATTGATTTTTTAAATTAATAACCTGAATCTGCAAAGTAACTACAGTCCAAAGTTATGTTGACAAAAGTACAGTATTGGAGTGATGGAAATTATGGAAAAAAACTGTACTGGAGTAAAACATATAAAGCAGCATTCAATGGACATACTCAAGTAAAAATACAAGTACCTCCCATTTCTTATAAGTACAGTGCTTGAGTATTTAGTTATTATATTATTATTATGTATTATATAGTTTACCAAAGCACTTGACTTCAGGAATTTGGAAAGTTAACTTTGTTTCCTTTTTTAAATTTTACCTGGGAGACCAAATTCCTTTAATGTAAAGCACATTACACTGTATTTTACATGGATAAAACATTCTCTAAAGTTTATTATCACTATTACTATAGCTGCAGCTGTGGCTACTGCATTAGATCCATTTGAAATGTTCTCTTCTTTCTCAGCTTATTTTTTTATTTTTTCCCCACCAACCCTACGGGTAACTGTCAGACAACTGAGCCGAGGGTTTGTTTTGTTCATGCTGCAACTCTTGGTAAAAGTCTAGACACTGCTGTGCATGGAATTGCAAAGAGGTCAGCTGCAAAACTGTAAAATGCCCAAACTGGTGTGTTTGTCCACAATTTCTGCCACATTCAGAATAATTTAATCGGGCATATTCATACGTCATCTGAACCTCTTGACCTTGTTCAAGTTTCATGACTCACTGTCTTAAAGAGTAAGCTTTTGGCATGAACAGAGGTGTTGCTAATCAGGCGGCTGCTGAGTGTAGGAGGCATGAGGAGAAGCTGGAACAACAACATCTGTCCTTTTAAGATGGTGGTAAGCCTGCGTGATCAACGTGGAAAATATCAGTTTAGGGAAGGCAAACCAGTGAAGAAAAAACAAAGGATATGATACAGAAATGAAATCTCTCATTGGCCTGTCCGAGCTGATTGGTGTTCTCTCCACAGATAACATGGGGAAGAATAAGCAAAAGGGAAAAAAACAGAAGAATGTCTTTCAAGTGGCAAACAAGCACTTGAAGCACAAGAACAAAGCGAAACCTGTCACAACAACGCTCAAACACGTAAGATCTTTTTTTTTTAATCTCTTCCTTTTTTGCATATTTTTTGTGTTTTTTTTTTTGTATGTAGAGTTTGTTGAACCTGTTCTAACATCCTGTTAATTGTGGCTTCACAGATCAATGCAGTGAAAAATGAGAAGGTGGAGAACCTCAATCAGATCTTCACAGAAGTCCAGAGGGATGTAAAGAGCATTTCCAAGTCTGTTGCTCCTGAACCAAAGAAACAAACAAAGGTAGAGGTGTACTAAGTTGCAAGCATCATACAACATTTTTTTCCCATATATATCTTTATCGTTGTCAGGACATAATACATATTCAATCAGAAAAGGTACAATTCACCCATTTTCCCCCCTTTTAGAACCCCCCCCCCCGAACCAGAGAGTCACATTCACATAAAATAAGCAAAAAAACAATAAATAGTAATGAGAATGAGAAAATAGGACTCTCTCCCCCTCAAAGAAAAACAGGAGGGGGGAACAGTAGCCAAATAAACATTAATAAAAAACGGAAAAAAATAAATAAATGAAAATAAAATATACATATATATAGCATCATACAACATTTAAATCCTTTTGATATAACTAATACCTTTTTGTGTGTGTTTTTTTAGGTTGTCAGAGAGCCACCGAAGGAAACTGTAAACATGGATAATGCTGCAGAACTTTTCTCTCAGCTGTAATGGACAATGAGCGTGGAACTGTCAACCTCTGAGGACAAAAACACGGATGAACTGTTTCTCTCTCCATGTTGGACATATGAAATAATGTCAGTTTACTTCAAATGCAATTTGGCATTTCAGGCCAAAATGAGGACTGCAGATAAGGTCAAAATGAAAAGAGCTTACTGCATGATAGAAAAACCTTTTGTGTAATTTAAGCATTCTGTAAAGTCGATGCAAATATAATAATAAATTGACAGACTTGTGCTCTGTCAATTGTGATATTGTTTCAAGGAACAAAGGAAATGTTTATTTGTATTGATGAATATTCTTTTGTGTAGAAATGTTTTGTTTCTCTTGGCTGCAACTAATGGTTATATTTTCGTTAATTCATTGATGGCTTGTATTGTTCATAAAATATCTGACAATTGTGAAAAATGCCATTATAATAAATAATGATCACTTTAAATAGAAAAGAAAAAAATAATATTCTGTAAACTATGATATATCAATAAACAAAAACAGCAAAACTTTGAATTTCAGCAAATGGAACCAGATATTATTTGGCATTTTTGCTTGAAAAATGGCAGAAATTATTAATCAATTAACAAAGTAGTTGCTATGTTTGCAATTAACTATTATTGACCATTAATTTAACATGCAGATTGTTTTCTTGATTAATTGTTTGGTCTATAGAATGTCAGAAAATAGTGAAAAATGTCCATCAAGCCTGAGATCATGTCTTCTAAATTTATGTCTGAAAACAAAAAGATATTCAGTTTCATGTGATATAAAACAGAAAGAAAGCAGAACATTCTCATTTTAGTGGCTGTGAAGAACATCTTCTGCCTTTTTTTGCCTGAAAAACTGTAAACAATGAATTGATTATCAACATAGTCAGCAATTATTTTTCTGTTGACTGTCTAATGGTTTAGATGATTGATTGTCGCAGGTCTTGAAGTCGCTAAGTAATTATTTTTTAATGGACAGTCTATTAATCTACTAATTGTTTCAGTTCTACTTTCTTTACTAAGCTGGTATGGGTGCTTTGTTCTCCATCATTTTCAATCCGCACGCAATTAAAGGCAATTTATAAGGTTATTTTAAAAAAAGAACATGTTCAAAAGAACGATATCACCATGTGAACTAACAAGAGTTTTGTTTTGCACGTCAGTTGAAGGTTTTTACACTTTTTATTTTTATGCTTTTCATGCTCCGGATTTAGTTTTGAGTGAAGTCACAAAGGAGATCATTGTGACTGCTGTTTGAAGCAGCTCACTTTCATCATTACAAAGAATTTTTGTCCTTATGCAAATCATTAAAATTCCATGTAGAAGTTCACAGAACAAGATTTTAAACACATTCACACATGCAGCATCATTGAATAGTATAATGTTAATTCTTAGAGAGACTGAATGAACTCATTTTAGTTTGAAGACTTGCTATGGACTGAATCGTGTTGTCAGGCGTTTCTGATATTCCGTCCACCCCCGTATGTACAAGCTATTTCAGGGTTTCACACTGTCATTTCTATTAGGACTGCACCTGAAGATGAAGTATAGATTTTTCGGCTCCCTGTGCGAGCAGTGGGCTGTTATCAGTATGCTGCTGCTGCATCCTGTTGTAGCAACTTGACATTAGAGGTCATGGGTGTACCGGTGCCCGGCTGATTGCTTGTCTTCATGGCGACCTCTGGCTGAGTTAGTTGGCCAATAAACCCGGAGCAAGTCGAAAACATGAGTGAGGCTGGTAAATAAACCAATGCATACTGGCATAAATAAGCAAAAAAAGGAGATTTCCAAGGTGGAGATGTCTTGAATGTATATATATATTATTCTACAGGAGAGGTAATTGTAGTGAGAAGCTCAAACCTGCAACAAACACTGACTTTGACCACTTGGGGGCAGCAGAAACGAGCTGTAATCACATTTCTGACCTCACCTTTTGAGTCCATATAAGGAACTTGTTAGCAACAGTTGCCTATTTACACATCCCGCAAATACGGAACATTATCATTTATGTGGAGTCCTGTTTGTGTCGATCTGAAACATGTTGTCCTATATTTAATCTTTTAGCTCCGTTTTTGGTCACTACCAACTCCTAAGAAATATATCCGTCTATATATATATATATATATATATATATATATTACCTCTCTCTCCATCTTCAGCTCAAGACTCACTTGTTTAGATTAGCCTTTTCTTTGACCTTGCCATCCTAATTTCTGCTCTGTTTGTTGTTTTTATGTAGTTGTTTGTTTTTATGTAGCTGATTGTGTTTTGTTTTTATCTAGTGTTTTTTGCTCTGTTTGTAAGGTGACTTTGAATGACGTGAAAGGCGCCCATAAATAAAATGTATTATTATTATTATTATTATATTTATCCCAAGGAATTTTTAAGCGTCCAGCAGCATTCAAACATACATTGAACATACACTATATATACATTAAAAATAAACTCAACCTATAAATAATTAACCTCTGATAAATCTGGATTTCTATTAAAGCCTTTGCTAAAATATTTAAACATTTGCAGAGAAATTGGACATTACAGTGAAATTAAACATTTACAGGAATGTGCGGATAAATTAAATACTTGCAAAGATAACCGGAAAATAGTACAAAACAGAGAATGAAATTGTCCATTGTCTATTGTCCTCCCTGCCCTGACTGAGAGCTGTTGTACAGTCTGATGGCCAGGGGGACGAAATAGTTTTTGACTCTGTTGGTGGAGCTGGATATGGACAGGAGTCTGCCAGGAAACACACTCCTCTGCCTGGTGAAGGTGTTGTGTAGAGGGTGGTGGGCGTTTTCTAGTATGGACAGCAGTTTGTCCAGCAACTACCAAACTTTAAAGCATTTAGCAGCTAACATGTCTGCTATTTGATGTTGATAAAAGGTTCATTTTGTACCCGAGATCAAAGCTATGAGAGCTGTGAGAGGGAACCAAAACAATGAGCTGAAAGATGCTAAAAAGCTCTGTAAAGCTCTAGGTGACTTAATTTTCCACTAAGAGCGATCCTCTTTCACATTAAAAGAAGTAATTTGATCTTTTGTTCAAAGTATTTTATGTAATATTTCCACATAAGAATGGCTAATAATGACTGGACATACTGTATGTTATATAGTTTGCAAATTCATCAGCATTGTGGTTGTCTGTCAGAAGCGTACATAAATTTACTGTGTATCCAGTTTTAATCAGTAGGAATATGATACACTATATTTCAATCCCTTTATTTGAGC
The DNA here is from genome assembly GCF_030273125.1 of Centropristis striata. Classification (NCBI taxonomy): domain Eukaryota; kingdom Metazoa; phylum Chordata; class Actinopteri; order Perciformes; family Serranidae; genus Centropristis; species Centropristis striata. The sequence continues at coordinate 10,956,550 of NC_081539.1, forward strand.
TATTTTTCACTACATTTAATAGAAAACGATAGATAGAAGGCTTACAGCTCCTCGGGACCGTCTTGCATCAGAGATACAAAGATTTTTGAGGTGAAAACACTTTATTCAGTGTTTTTACCAGTTTTAATAACCGGGTCAGTTTGTTCTAGACAGAAGACATCTTCAAATAAATCGGCTCTTGGTAAAAATCTCATGATCGCTGAACACTGAAGGCATCCTCACTGGGAGAGCAAGGACGGCTGTGGAGCTGAAGACAACAACTCCCATGATCTCACTTGTTATTGTTTTGATTGATAGAGTGCAGAAAATATGCATTTAATATAAAAAATATTGATTAAGCAGCATTTATACATTCATAACTGTATGAAGCAGGATGCTGCTGAAAAAGGGCAGAAAACCCCTTTTAGCATCAATAAAAGTTCCAAAAAAATGACTGCAGAATCACAGGAAATCTCAACAAATATGAATAGATTTGGTCTAAAACGGATTAGATCAACACCTCCAGGGCTTTAAAAACCTTTTTTTTCTTCTAGTAGAGAGGAAAAGGTTTTCATTTGGAATGATTGGCGAGGAGAGTGTAGCAGATGCAGTGTTAAGGTGTCAGGTGCTCCCCACTGTGATCCAGATGGCTGCACCACAGCACAGTCAGTGGGGTTGCACCGCTACGCACCCTGGGGAGACAGATATCATGCCAGTGCATGCACACACTGAATTTTGAATGTAATCTACATGAGCTGGTAGGAGGGGTGATGGTGTGTTTGTTTGTTTGTGAGCCAAAGAGCGGTGTTAGTCATTTGTGTCACTGTTAGTCATGCAAAAAACACCACAGAGTTCTGCTTGTTGCTTTATATTCCTTCGACCCAACTTCAAATTTAAGAACTATCAGTATGTTTCTCCCCGAGACAGAGACAGACAATGCTAATGACGCAATATTTTAAAACAGAGAATTGATTTTCATAAATTAGTTTCATGATTAAAATTGTGTCTCAAGAGGGAAGAAAAAACTCTGCTGCGCTTTTGATTGAACTTTATTAGTCAGCTGCGTAATTGGATGTAATCAAAAGTGACATTTTAGACAACCACCAGAGTTGGAAATGTCCACAAGATGGTGCTCTGGATGGGCTTATCAATATGCATGGTGACAAGCGAGGAAGTGGATCTGTGTGTGTGTGTGTGTGTGTGTGTGTGAGTGGATTGTGAGGCTCCCTGAATGCCAATAAGAAGCTGAAGGCCTATTTGCAGTATGTCATTCCCACCGCACAGCTGGGTTTTTCACTCTGACAGGAGTTGCAGCAAAAGGTTACAGCACCTGCACTTCTCCCTGTGACAGAAATGAGAATTGCTGTGTTTGTATGTGCAAGACAGACAGACACAGCAAGTGTGTGTTTGTGTGTGTCGCCTGCTTGTGTTTGCCTATGCAGATTTGCTTTTCACAGCCATTTCAGATCGCAGCAGTTGTCACAACACAGACGTCGGTGTTTTATAAAGCCGTGCTGGTGATATATTCCTTTCCCTGCTTCTTCATATTCCTCCTTTTTAAATAAAAATGAATGCCATTAATAGGCAAGGACATACTGTATCGGCTTTAATGTTCTAATGAAATATGCTTTCAATGGTTAATACTCTCTGACAGCTTTGCTTTGAATAGTTTTCCGTGCTCTCTTTTGACAGCAAAGCAACCTTGTCTTGGGTTTGGTGTCTTTATAAGTCATAATAAATGTGGAAAGCTATTTTAATATAACTATTAAACAACTCTAATGTCTCACTCTGCAGCACAAGATAAAAACCAATACATCTACCTGAAAAGCATATATGCTAATTAATATTTATGCATAAAAATCTCCTTACTGAAACACACTTTGTCATTGGCGTGTCATTGAAAGAAACTGTTCCCCTTCAGAAATGGATGGCTTTTCCTCCAGTAGTCGTTTGGATCTCCCTTTAATGTCTTTAGAGGCATCTTGCCAACAAGTTAGACAGCCAAAATTCAAATTATGATTAAAGTTTGCTCCTCAGACCAGAGTCCAGTTGAGCGAGGTCCAAAAATTCCTCTCACGCTCTCTCACGCCTGCAGACTTATCTCACAAGGATCTGTATGTTTTCCTCAATCTTCAGTGTTGAAGTCGGGGATTTTTTTGGCTGCTACTGTGCCCTCTGTGTGATTTGCTGTTTGATCGAAAGTCTGTCCCTCTGAAGGTCGGATCAAACCCAGGCCAGTGGTATTTTTCCACAGAAACACCAAAACATTCCTGACTGATGTGATGAGATGTATCAGCAAAGAGCTAGCTTTGTAGTTGTTTCATGTTGAAGGAGACATTTTATGTTCCATTTCCAGGTTCCTTCTTGTGTTTTTTGAACATGAAAGCATATAAGCATACTCATACATAATATAAGCTAAAAATACGTTATTTTTCTCATTCTGGCTTCTGAATAAACCTGTATTTACCATTTGTCTGAAAAGCTGTTTCATACCCCTTTTCGACTAAGGAAGTTCCAGGGCCGGTGCCTATCTCAAACCAGTTCCTCGCTTTGACAGCCACAGAACTGGTTCTCTGCCTGGGAAACTGGTTCCAGAGAGGCACCAACTCTTTCTTGCACACAAACCACTTACGTCATGGGCTGGTGGTGGGATTATCATGACCAACAAGACCAACTAAAACATGTATCTTTCATTTTATTTAATCTGTTTAACTGTAATGTGATAGATTGGTGTAAAAATGTTCAAACCAGTTATGAAACCAAACACTGGACCGGTATGCTGAATTTAGCCACTAGGTGTCGCACTTCACTCGGCAGCCATTTAGAATAAGAGCGTATCGACTCCAGTCCACTTGGTGGCGGTAATGCACTTCTAAGCTTGTTTGCCAACCACTAGTGAAGGGACAATGAAGCTTCGTGAACCATTTGCTTTATTTTTTGACCCCATTAGATGGTGGTCCTGACTTTAAAAAAAGGTTTTAGCAATGGTTAGTGAGAGGGTTTTCAGCCCTTTGTTGAACAAAGAGTGCCATGTAGTGGGCTCCGTAAATATAGCAAATGGGTCATAAAGCTTCGTTGTCCCTTAACTACCAACCACCAATGAACTGTTTAAGTGTTCTTAGCAACTAAAACTGTCATGTGTTAAATGCTGACTGCAAAGCATGTGTGATAAAGAGGGTATAACCAATAGCGGATGGTGTCGTTTTCCTGGATGGATTAAAAAAACCCACACACTAACAAACACTGCTACAATGGGCCGTCAGATATACTTTGATGGCCATTAATATACGTGGTGGCCTGCCCAGGTACAGTCTATGTGTGGGAAATACTGTAAATACAAGTTGGATTTAGTGCCATGACGCCGCTAGCACAGGTTGCTGATGTAGGCTACTTTTTTTAATTTGTCAACTCAGGTTTGGAGTGAATGCACGAGAGAAGATGAATTATTTGAGAATATTTTACAGATCTCAATCCTGATCCTCAAACCATATCATCTTGGAACTTCAGTCAGAGAAAATTGATTTGATAAATGTAACATTAATTCTCTAAAGACTAGTGTTTTGGAATAATTGTGAGTGGGCCTGTTGTTATTTCATTAAAGGTTTTATATGTAGGGAAGGTAATTTAAGGTAAAAAGTCTTGATTAAGAGGGCTACTTACTGAAGTTTTAGGTGCCAGCCACGATTAAAATAGTCTGACTTCCATTACTGCTGGCAAGTAAAGCTGATTTACTGTTCTCTCCTTGACTTCTTTATCCTTAGAAACACAGGAAGTTTGGCATCCTGCCAGGAATATATAGTCTTTGCATCAAGGTCAGGGAAGAAACAGAATTTTAAAGACTATACAGATCCAACCCCAGTGTCGGCTAGATCTTAGAAACTCATAGGACTTAGAGACTAGACCAGACTTTTAACTGGGCTAAAGTGGTTGAAAGGTTTTGATTCTTTCAGATGTCTAGCTTGTATTGTTTTGACTATTTAAACACGTAGCAGAAACTTGTGACAAAGACTTCCAAAACCTCCAAACTCCATCCACATAAAACAGACTTTATAAACTAAGTAGATGGAGCCTGCAGTGCAGAACTGATTTAAACTCGCATTCTTTTTAATAGCCAGCAGGGGGCGACTTCACTGGCTGCAAAAAGAAATCAGATTCTGTAAAATCTCTGGAAAAATGACCCTACTTCTCACTTTATTTATTACCACACTTTACAACAGGAAAATGTCAGATATTTCCTGGTTACAACTTTGTGTGAGGATTTTCTATTCTGTGTCAGACATAAAATGTTGGACACGACACAACACTTGAGGTTGTCATCTTATGCTCTCAGAATTTGGGCATGAGTGGATATTTTCACTTTATTTGACATTTTAATAGAATTTGAAAACATCAAAACATTTCTGACAGATTAAGTGAAAATAAATGTTTGCCCTTCAAACTACAGGTGTTGTTTTTCTGTTTTTCTATCTTTTTACCATTGTTTTAAAGTCTGTCAATGAAATTCCAAGATCTTTTGTATTCTAGAACAAATCAACCACAATTGATTTTGAAATGCTGTAAAAGACATTTTTTAACTGTTTTTCTTTATCTAAAATCGTTTTATGTCATGTTATCACAATTTGCTTTTTACCTACAAGAATTTCAAACTTGGAATTATGCCATGGAAAAGCCTGGGACTGACCACGAAGAGCTTATAGTGACGAGTCTCAGCCGAGTCAAGAAGTCCACGCAACAAACTGTATCTGGATCACAACCAAAATGCCAAAACAAACAAACCCAAGCCTCTGCAGCTCTATTTTCCATCTGCAACAAACCACCCGAGCGGCAAGCTACTGCAAGCTGTTTGGCTCGTAGGGAATGAAATAGGCTTTACACATGAGAGAACACAGCACACAGAGTTGCTTTTTTAATGGGATCTCGGGCACGTTGCTCGAGTCGCCGGTGAGGTCCCACCTGCGGGTACTGTGGGCCGATTTTGTGTCTGAGGGACGGGAGAGGGAGGAGAGCGGTGTACGGCTCAGAGGAGATCTGGAGGGGAGCGCATGCTTGCTTGTCAGTAAAGTGGAGAGGGGAGAGAGCTTTCTGGTACGCCTGTCAGACACATGAACAAAGTACATCTGCTCATTCCCTCCTCCTTCGTCAGATGTCACCCTTTAAAAACACAGCACACTTATTTCTGCCTGCCTCCGTGTCACTGTCTCTTTGTTTTTCACACGCATATGAACACAAACACACAAGCACTCATACGCACACAGACGAAAAGAAAGTATATATCGCAACTCACATATAGTCCGTATATAGCATTAGACAATTCATGTAGCTGTCAGAAGCTGGTCCCAGTTCTGTATCTACACAAAATGCACATCTGTGGCCGATTTGATCAGTGTCACACTATTAAATGGGTGTTTATCAGCACTTATCATCCAATAAGTATGGCTGATTTGGGGCCTATCTCTACCTTCAGAGAAAATTTTAATTGGCTGCTGTATTAACACGTATTGTTTGGTGGCGCCCTCTAGCGACCGTAGTAATTATGTACATTGTGAAGGTGGAAGTGAAGGAGGAAGAAAGGTTTATAAGTTGAAAAGTTGCTCTAAGGGCAGGTGGGTGATCAGGACAAACTCAGGACTTTCACCCAAGAGATCGAGGTTTGTGTCTCATGTGAAAACAAAAGTCCACAATGTGATTTGAAGTAACATGTTTTTATCAACATAGTCTCACAGGAATCTGTAAAATAGCCACGGATTTGCTTAACTCAAAATCCGTGGAATAGCCACGGAATCACTCAAATTTCCGTGAAACTGACACGGATTTCGCTACAATGCAAGTTAATGACAGTCATATCCCGTGGCTATTCCAACATACAAAGTGATTATGTACATTCACTGAGTGAATATTTTGAAAATAAAACATATATTTCTGGCTACAAATGTGATCAAAATCCATTTTTCAAAATATTGATTTTTTCACTAAAAATGAGAGAACTGTCCGCCATGTTTTTTGTTCTGACCGCCGGGACCTTGAAAGTCACGTGACTTGGAACAAACCAATAGGAAAAAATATCCATGGAATAGCCACGGGATATGACTGTCATTAACTTGCATTGTAGCGAAATCCGTGTCAGTTTCACGGAAATTTGACCATCTTTTATAACGCCTAACAAGGACGTTTTTTGCCCTTACCTCTCTACCTTGGAGAGGTATTTTTGTTTGTAATTGTAAGGAATCTGCGGCCTTTTAACTAAACCTAACCGCTTTGTTTTCAGCGAGGGGCCATTGTATAAGATGATAACAACCATCTCAACCTATAAGGAGGCGGAGAAGGCCCCTACTCGCCCATTGTTATGGGAATGATAACCGATGATAGTGGCCATTCCAGTGTGTGATAACGTTCAAAATGGGTGTTGATATCCAAGTCTTTTGTTCATAACTATGTCACTTCTGGAATTCACATCGTCCTCGTATCAACATCACTTTCTGCATTCAAATTAGTAATAATAATTATAATAATGCATTTTATTTGATAGGGCGCCTTTCAAGGCACTCAAGGTCGCCTTACAGCATAGATAAAACAAAACAGAACATCATACAAATTGTTAAATAAAGATGAAAATAAGAATAGAAATACATTAAACCAAATACAATAGGATACATTCAAATATCATAGAAAACATTTACAAATAGATTACAATAAAGGAGGGATAGTTTACTTTTTAAACTATCCAGGAACTTTTTTGCCCTATCTTTATAGAAGTATTTTTGTAGCGTAATCGTAAGGAAGCGGCAGCCTTTTAACTAAACATAATCACTTTATTTTCAGCGAGCTGCATCTGAATGGGATGATAACTATCTCAACCTGTAAAGAGGTGGAGAAGGCCTCTACTCGCCCATTCTGATGGGAATGATAACTGCATATAACACCCATTCACTAGTGTGACAACGCTTAAAGTCGGTGTTGATATCTAAGTCGACATTGATGTTTGAAAGTGGGTGTGTTTCTCCTTCTGGACAGGAATGTGGGTTTTTCTTCTGGACATGCATCTCTGCCCCAGCCCTGCAAACTGCTGGCTTGTTGGTTTGCAGAGCTGACCGTAAACAGGCAAAAGAATGTGTGTCACAAACTGCTGAAAAAAATCCAAATTGAGATCTATATTCATGTCAAAAAACGTTCCACAAACCTCAATAATATTGGTGTATCTCACTTAATCCAATTATCTATCTTAATTGGAAAATATTACGATTTGGAGTAAGGCTTATTTGGATTATCCATAAGGAATATGCTGTTTACATTACCCATATAAAGTTGGGAATATTGTCATATTTCAAATCATAGTGGAATATTATTCTGCATGTGAGATGCAGGGGAATGGGCAAAAAATAAACACAACTGATCCAACCATTATGACAGTTAAACTCTTAATAAATAATAACTTTTCCCCAAACTTTAACTTTAATTGTTGCTGTTTAGTAATCAATTTTTGATGGTGAAAAAAAGATTTAAAACCAAGTTTTTAGGGCCTTTAAAGTAAGTTTGTGATTTTCAAGACGTTGACACTTGAAAGTCTAAACATTGGAAGTATTTTCTCTTTGTGGTAGGTTATTTTGTTTATGCAAAACACAAGATCTTAGGATAAAATACTTGGCTGGACTTGCTTGATAAGATTTAAGTGAAATGTTATCTTATTGGTGTTTGTTTTTCTCACACGGCTTTCAATATGCACAGAGGAAAGTCGTTTCCTTTGCATAAAGTCGGTTGTGGTGTGTTTTGGCACGCTTAGTGCTGCAAACTTAGACCAGAGATGATTTTTTTTCAAAATTCAAATCTCATTATCTTTGCCAGTCACCCTGCTTAACTGATGTTTACAGTTTGGTCCAGGTTTGATGAGTTTCTGTCGTTGTTATACTGCTGAACGTCACTGTGTTGAATTCCTTGATTCTCTCAAATAATCTACAGCCAAGAAACTTTTGTCATGATGTTCCTGTTCTCCAAACAGCTGCTGTGGAAAGTCCCCTTGAGCACAGCCAGTCCCATTTGTTGGATCTGTTCAATGGCAGGCTGTGGATATCTATAGTGCTATGGGGAGTGTAGAAATGTAAATAACCGTGTGAGAGCGAAGGTGCTGAATAAGAGTATGCATGCTCAGCAAAACCGCCCTGAATGTTAAAAAAAAGAAAATAAATGATGCTCCTTATCTCTCAACAGCAATTTGTTCTAACAATCCATGACTCTGTTCCAGGTCTGCAGCCTGTGTTTGCATTGATATTTAGTTATAAAAAAAAAAACTTGTTTGTATTGTTCTTCACAGTGTCTAGCTTTGCACAGCATTTCAAGCATATTAAGTCTAACAGACCCGTTGTGTTTGGGGTAGAAATTGATAACTCACCTTATTATATTTGCATTCTAATTATTAATCAATGCCAAAGTAATAAGCAAACAGTAGCTGATAGAGAAGTTGTGCAAAAATGTTGTGCATGCGTTTTGGTAACAAGGAGGAACATTCTTTTAGCAGAGGAGAGCAGAGAGAGAGCGATGTCTGCGATTCAGGAGAGAAAAGCACGGACGTGAAGTGCTTTTTGATGAGAGGAAGTCGCAGTGGAAGAGAAGAAGACTCCGCTGTCCCGACCGGGGTGAGCAGGTCAGCAGACCGTCAGGGACCCAGGAGGTGGAGGAGCTGAGGCTCTTCAGGAGCAGTGGGGAGGTTGCTGCAGGGAGAGTGAGGAGCTGGGCAGGAAGACAAGGCTGGACTGCAGCCTGGAGGGGAGGTAGTGCAGCTCCCTCGGTAGGTAGCAGTGCCAGGGCCTGGATTCCACATTTTTTAGTTAGTATTATGGTGCATTTTAGGTTCCAACATTCTGAAACAATGTGCGATCAAATATTCAATACAATAATTGCTGAGATTTTGGAACTGTTAAATGTGTGTAGTCACCACTAGGATGTTTAAAAAGAAGCAAACTAACAGTAGGCACAAACTTTCCTTCAGATAAACAGATTTACAACTTGGGTTTTATGTTTTTAACGCCACTGGTTTTTATCAATTGACCATTTGCAAAACTCCCCCCTCAAACAGTTCTCGTCCAATCCTACCTTAGCTACCATTACTATATATATATATATTCATTCATTACCATTTCTCATTCACACCTATGGGCAACTTAGAGTCACCCTTGAGCAAGATACTGAACCCCAAATTTCTCCCGATGCTGCGTTCATCGGTGTGAGAATGAATTCCCAATGGTGGCAGATGGCACTGTTTGCCACCAGTATAAATGTGTGTATGAACGGGTGAATGAGCGCAGTCTGTAGTGTAAAGCGCTTTGAGTGGTCGCAAAGCGAGTTGTTTTTTCCCATTTCTAAAACCCCAAAAGAGGGCTGTGGATTAAACAATTGGGAGATCTCGTCTTAATATCTCAGAGATCAAAAGACACATGACATGTCTGCTCCAAGGTAAGCTGTTAGCTAGCTAACATGAGCCAACTAATGATTGTCCAGCTATGTTAGGTAAGATAACCTAAACTAAATTTAACAAATATGGTTCCACTATTATTACCGCTACTCTTGCATAACTAGTCCAACAAACTTGCGAATGGTCAATTATGATGACATCGTACCCAACATCGTTTGAAGTGAACACATTGACTTTTACTTACATATATAATTGACTTACAATACGTATCAAACTAAATTTTTTAACTTATGGCAATCCAAACCACAATCACTTCCAAAGCCTTACCAAGGAGTTTTGATTCAGTTCCCATTAACCATGTTTAAAACAGACTATTTCACAACATGCAGGTTGGTGCAGTTTGCCTCATGTGAAGCATTATAATTGTAACAAGTGATAACAGACATTCAGTTTGCTGATAACAACAATTACTTTGAAAAGTATCCTAACGGAAAGAACCGATGGCCAGAGCTATGAAAATTAAACATTATATTAAACAGACTGTAATTAACCTTTAGTGATAATTTATGTTGTTGGTCAGTTTTCAGAGTGGTATAGCTTTCCTTTAAGCAAACCTCCACACTTTTCACAAATACAATAAAATAAGCCTTTATGATAATCACCATCAAACCATCACAATCAATCCGAATAAGAAATGTCAGCCCATGGAAGCTTGTATCTTTGCTGTCAGGTGGGTCTTTCCTGGGACATGTCCTCTGGTGCACAGGAAATGTTTATTCTCGTGTTACCAGAAGCAGCAGCATTGTTTGTAACTGCTTGTGCTCCTCTTCTATTTATTCCACACAGCCATCTACAGAAACTCAGCTCTCATCAACACAGAAAGTGAGGAGAGATTGCACGATATTGCACACAGCGTTCGACTGACAGGAGGTACTTGTGTGTGAAAGCTTGGCTGCTTTGCAACCAGGTTGTCACCAAAATATATTTTAAAAATATGATTTTTTTTTCTCTTTTAAGGGTTTATAGTTAAGAACTTAAAAAAAACATGTTTTTATCACTGTTTTACAGAAGAGCCAGATTAAGGCACTGAGTGGAAAGGCTCTGTTGGATGATGTTTGCCTCGATGAACGAGATTTCAAATCCCATCTTTCTGACTGGTGTTTAGGCCTCTTCAGACCCTGCAGATAAGAGAGGGAAATTTTCAACCCGCAGACAAGCAGAGAGAAGATGATGACAGCAGGGCTCACCTCACCCCGGGGAGGTGAGGAGCCCAGAGGTGTTGTGAAGAAATGGATTTCGGCTACGTGGCTGTGCACTGAGACGACTAAAATGGAGGGAAAAGTGAAGGTGCACGCAGGTAGACGTCAAAGACAAAATGGAGCGGATGAAGACAGCAGAAAGATTCAGAACAATAGTCGTTATGAACAGGAAAGATAAAGAAGACGAGATACACCAGCGAAGATAGGAGACACATTCAGATTGACTGTACAGAAATCCATACGTCTGCTATTTCTAAAATTATAAATTTAACTGTCTCATCTACATGAATAAAAAAAGATTTTGCAGGATCCAAAACACATTTCACATTCTGTTTTTCATTTTTTGGCCACTTGGGGGCAGCGCAACGAAATGTAAGACAACAAAGTTAAAATGGTGACACGGAGCGTCACATTCATTTAAAATCACGTTTGTGTCCACCTGATAGGTTCGCTCTTTCGTCTCACCAACTTCTGAGGGAAATACAGTATTAAGGCTCTCAACAGCCAGTCTGCTGCTAAGCAGGTAGTGTACAGTACTTAAGCAATTTTTTGCAGCTGCTGGGGGCGAAAGTTGCCCTGAGGAGAGCCGCTTAAATGAACCAGACATTAAAATTGCAGTAAAGCCAAAACAGTGAACAGTGAGCTAAAAGACACAAAAGGCCTAGCCAAAACACACCCAGAGAATTTTTAGAAATGCTGTTTCTTTCTATGATTTTGGCCTTTAGAACACATGCAATCTGCATTTCAGATCACTAAAATCTGAGCTTTTATAAAACTCCTTCCAAATATTATGAATATGAACATTTTTGAACAGCTGCAACCCAAGATGACCGCTGCTTTAAGCATGACACATAGAGACAGACAATCATGCTCTCATTCACACCTACAGGCAATTTAGAGTCACCAATTAAACCTAAGTGCATGTTTTTGGACTGTGGGAGGAAGTTCCCGGTGAGAAGGCTGTGAGGCAGGAGTGCCACCGTGTTGCAACGTGACAATACAACACATTGTAACTCTTATGAACCCTGACTTAAACACTTTAAAAGGTGAGGCACCAAAGCCACTTTATGAAGGTGAAAAAGTACTAATCCCAAACACAACCTCCAGCAATAGGACACAAAAACATTACTCTGGCATCCTTGTTTAAAGTCCTGGTTTGGATGATCCCACCCACTTGGTGCCAGACTTGTGCGACTTCTGAGATGATACTGTTTTGTCAACAGACAAAACAGTATCATCTCATCAAAAAAATCATCTCTGTGATTTGCAAAAATTTACAATGGCAACATTTGTTGCTGGCAACTGGGCTGAGGAAAGCGGAAGGAGTTTGGTGCGTTGTTATCTCCTTTATGAGGCGTCACAAATTACTTTTTACTCGCTTACATAAAAGGTACAGCTACTAATTCACTTTGAGAATAAGATGCGTCAGAATGCACTACTACTATTAACAATCGATGCACCACTGCAGCCAGCTGGCCTTCCAGTTATTACGTATTATTTCAGGTTTCAGAGTTGTATCACCACCTGGTGCTTTGGCTCGCTTATGACGGCACCTCAACAATTTTGTTTTTTTGCATTTTCCTTTTGAAGTCTATTTAAAAAAGAGTGCTTGGGTGGATGTTTTTCTACTGGGAGATCGGAGAAGGACAAACCCTGGTTTCAAAGATGCACTTGCATTTGTGGACGAGGCCTAAAATGCTCTATAGAGCTGGAAGCAAATGTTATCAGCATGTTCAAAATACGAGTGACTCCTTTTGAAATCTCAGTAACCATTTGAGTAGTTCATAAAACATATTATCTGCAGCTTTTACTAATCTAACTTTTATGTATATTTAGCAAAAGGCCAAAGAAGCTATTTTACAGCTCAAACTTCAATGAATGTTCCTTTGATGAATAATCAGTTGCTCTCAGGGCTCTTTTTAACAGCAGGCTATTGAATCTAAATATTTTGTGAGCTTGCTGAAGGGCAGTATTCAGTGAATATCAGAGAACCTGCATTTAATCAGCTCTAAATAAGGTAAGGCGGTAGGAATATCTTTTCTCTTTTTACTGGAAATTTTTAGATTCATGTTCAGGACATTGTGCACAAGTTTGATTAGCAGAACGACATACACCTGTGTCAGCTTCAGAGTGAGAAAGCCTCTCAATCCAAAATATAACTTGTAGCTAGATTTTTATGCTGATTCTCACAAGCGATCTTAATGATAGATAATGTGTGTGCACTGTTAAAATTAAGGGAGAATCTCTGAGTGAGAAGTAGCTTTAGTTTCAACTCTTTTCATCAATTTAGAATCAAAGCTCCAAAGCTGTAGCTCTTTAGATTTTAACATGTTGGGAAATGGGGACTTGTGGGAACATTTTGATGTATAATAAAGTGTACGAAGAGTGAAAACTGTGGGACTGACAGCATTTCTTTTGCTTCATGTCGTAACATCAGATCAAAATATTGTACCAGTAGAATTCTGAAAGCTTTGCGGTTTCTTAAAGATGCATTAAAAAAACAACATAAAATATGAAATCTACTGTGTGAAATTACCAAACAACCTTTGAAGTGTTCACATCACTGTGCATATCATATCAACCTTTTCTCTTTTTCATAGTTAACTTCAATAAACTAGAATCTTTAACTCACAGCAGGGTATTTTATGAGAAACTGAAACTTCTTTATAGTCTCCAAATGGAAGCTGACATTCATTCAGATCGGGGTCAGAAGATTTTAAAGGTAAAACTTAGAGGGAATTCAGACATTTTTCGCACTTTTCTTGCACATTTTATGTGGCAGTCTTATGCTTGTTGAACTGGTCTGAATAAGGTTTTCTCTCGTCAGTTCGGCCTGTCACTGACACCTATATAGCCAGGTGTGTGTACCTTTTTCTGAATCACGTCTAATCAGATGAACTGACCGCATGTGCTGAGTCATTTCAAAGACAATCAAGAGAAATATGAGGCCCCTGAGGCAAGTTTCACAGCAAAGGATCTGAATACTTATGTCGATGTTATATTGGATTTTTTCTTTTTTTTTTTACATTTGAACAAAAAAAACAGAAATTAAAAAAAAAAAAAAAATAAAGTAAAAAAAAATAAAAAATAAAAAATAAAAAATAATAATAATAATAATATATATATATATATATATATATATATATATATATATATATATATATAATAAATAATAATATAATTATAATAAATTCAATAATTGAATAAAAAATAAAATACAATAAAATAAAATAAAATAAAACATAAATCATTGAAAACTTTTTTGGATATATTTTGTTTGGTTGCTTGTTTGTCTGTTTTTCAGGAGAATTACAGTAAAACTAGTAAGAAATACTGGCCCAATTCTCAATAAACTTGACGGAAGAGTGAAACATGGGTCAAGGAACAACCGATTACATTTTGAAACTGAGATTATTTTCCCATTTTGTGCGGTACGACATGGCCTTGGTGGAGTGCCCTACGTTTTTAATTTTGTTTGCTCTAAATTTCATATCAGGCAGGTATTTCCCAGAAAAAAAACAACAATTTGTACTTGCACACTGCAGCTGCCACATGACAATGGGAGAGGAGGCGCAGAGCCAAGACACTGCCAGAAACATTGTTTTGGCGTTTAAGTATAAGACACACATAACTGAGCTCAGCAAGATCACTTTTGAAGTGTTCCAAAAGTAATCCAGAATATTTAGAATACGTTCCTTATAACAACATAACAATATCTGAAAAAAGATATTTGAATATTTCACATTTAAGACCATGTTCATGTTGTTAAATACCAAAATGTTAGGGTCAATCCAAATAAAGCTATCAGAACTTGTGGAAGACTTCTGTTTTCAATGTTTTCTGTCAATAATGCACAACTCACTGGACAATATTATTGAGTTATGAAGCCAAAAACCTCTGCTTGAAAATACAATAACTGTTTTTTTTTCTCCAGTTTAGTTTTATAACTGAAATACTGATATTGATGTTCTTCTGCAGCCTGTAAGTATCGATCAACGCTCCAATTAAAAATAAGGATCAACAGGACATCTAATGCTGAATCTACAGACTGCAGAGCACCAATGATTCATTACTTAACTGTGTACACATGCAACAGTAAGAGAAAGAGCTCTGAATGATGTTACACTCCGGGCAGCAGCACTGTCTGTCTGCTTCACAGCGGTGCATCAGGTCTTCAGAGCCACAGCAGACAGTTGTTGTTGCCCATACAGTGCATGACTCATCTATGTGCACATACTGGATTTTTACAATTGTGTTCTCAAAAGGCAATCTAAGTAATGAACTGTGCAGAAACCCATCTGTGCTCCATTTTCAATTTGGCATGCATTTGCGATGCTATTAATGATCTTGCAGACACATTTGTATGTGATGTGATTTGTATTGGAGCATCTTTTTCCACCACACAACATATTGATGTGATTGGATTTGGAATAAAGTTGACTGTGCTGTGATATCTTCATAAACAGGATATTTAAAAGCCATTTTCCAACACAATGAATCATTTGAAAAACAATGAAATAGTTATGAAATCAATAATGGATTCTGAATATAGGGACATTCATTTATGGAGAGAACTGAATATAGAGGATCCAGCGTGTGAAAGTGTTAGAAATCTGAATGATTGGTAACATATACTCACTGGAAATGAGCCCTTTTGTGTCTAAAGAAGCACTAACACTGGTTTATTTGGGATAGTGAAGAATTGTGTAGTTTATGGGTAATTTTTGTTTGTTTGACATGAGCAGCAACAGCTACGCTACTGAGCTGACAAGCAGTGTGTATATTCTCAACGATAAAGCCAAAGAAAAAATAGAGCTGGGCACACTGGGATAGAGAGCAGAGGTGTACCGACGTCATTATCTGTCTCTGTTTGACCAACAATATTATCTTTCTCTTTCTGTCAGTCAACAAAATTATCTGTATCTGTTCAACTGACAAAATTATCTGTATCTCTATCTGTTCAACTGACAAAATTATCTGTATCTGAAACTGTTCATCTGACAAAATAATCTGTCTCTGTATCTGTTCAACAAATTTTTTTATCTGTATCTATATATGTTCGACTGACAAAATGATCTGTATCTGAAACTGTTCAACCAACAAAATGATCTGTATCTGTTTCACCAACAAAATTATCTGTATCTGTATCTGTACAACTGACAAAATGATCTGTATCTGTACAACTGACAAAATTAAATGTATCTGTATCTGTTCAACCAACCAAATTATCTGTATCTGAACAACTGACAAAATTATCTGTATCTGTATCTGTTCAACCAACAAAATTATCTGTATCTATTCAACCAACAAAATGATCTTTCTCTATCCGTTCAACCTACAAAATTATCTGTATCTGTTCGACCAACAAAACTATCCTTCTCTATGTCTTCGACTGACATAATTATCTGTATCTGTATCTATTCAACAAACAAACTTATCTGTATCTGTATCTGTACAACTGACAAAATGATCTGTATCTCTATCTGTTTGACTGACAAAAATTTCTGTATCTGTTCAACTGCAGATAGAAGACGAGAAATAAGCATGGTTTATACCAGAAGTCATGTTAAATCCAGCAAATGTTGTATTTATTATCCTTGTATTCATTAGTAGTTGTAGTAATACAACGTCTGTGCCTTCAAAGCACCGACTTGATTTAATTTTGCCATATGATTAATTATACAGTTTATTTCCACATCCTTATACCTTTTAATATTTAAAAATGTTGGTGTTCGTCACATTTGTGCGTTTCTAAATGATGTATTGGGATTCAGGTTCATCCCTAATATGGAGTGTAAATAAACAAATGTCTGCATAAAAGACCTTAATAACACAACATATCAAACGTGGCTGTGGGTCTGTTTCTTCATCAACTGTTGCTCAAAATGATCCAAAGTCGACGGCCTGACATTGATTTGTTTATGTCCAGCTGGTGCATCAAGTGGGGCAATACTTTATCTATAATGATGACAGAAAATCAATTCTTCATGCTTTAAAAAAAAAAATCATCACAAAAACATTTTTATTTATCCCACACAGAGCAGCAGCTGCAGAGCTAGTTTCTACTTACATTTGGAGGAAAAATGATTAAAAATGAATTAAAGGTCATCCAAACTGCTTGTATAAACATCCAAGGTACAGATATTCCCACCCTTAAACAGAAGAACTTGAAAGTAGAAATATTCTTTAGTAGCTTAATACTTTTTGTATGATTTGGGGGTAGCACATGAAATAACAGTAACGCCTTAGGTCAGATCAGAAAGGGAGATTTTTGCAGGTTACAAAACGCAAACGAACACTGTAATTAAAAAAAGAGAAAAAGAAAGAAAGAGCAGCTTGCTGAGCCAAATCACTTGACCTCTCAATTCATCCCGTTAACAAAAAAAATGCAATTGCCGTTGAGTGCTTTTCAACTCACCCTTAACTTGTCAGATACCGACAGTGGGCATGACTCTTGCCGTCTGATTCTGACACAAAAGGCACCTCTTAGTGTTTTTATGGGACTCAGCAGGCTTTCCATTAACGGTAATATAAATCCCTCTGCAGCAACAGGAGATGCTTAGAGTAACAGTAATGTAATATCAAGAGCACAAAGGTCCGTTTAGGACCAGTGGGAGGGCCAATTGACCCCAAATTTGCCCCAGGAGACCAACTTTCAAGTCAACCTTCGTAACATTGTCCGGTAGTTGAGTGGAGGAATGGTTGATTTTAAGCATAATCCTGTTCATTTATTCAAAGAACCGACATAGTTGTATTGCCTACAGTTAACTGTTTCCTGAAAAGTTTATTTTTGAAAAGCCATTATGCATGTAACTGGCAGAAAATGACACACTGTCCCTGACACGCCCAAAACTGACGCAAAAGGGTGCCCTGTGCGTCGGTATTGGACGTGTCAAATGTGTTGGCCGTTCAGGGTGCTGCTGCAAAAATCAGAAGCTCCCAGAAATGCAAAAAATCAACAAGCAAAAAGTTTAGAGAAGTTGCCTGTTGAAACTGGAATCATGATTAGAGTCAGTGGTGGAAGAAGTACTCAGGCCCATTACTTAAGTATAAGTACGAATACCACATACTCCACTACAAGTACAAGTCCTGTATAAAAAAAATTGCAAAATGACCCCACGCAGATTGTAGAATATATTCCAAATATATTATTGTAATTTTTGTACTGATGCATTTATATAAGCAGCATTTTCATTTTCTCAAGATAGGGCTCATTTTAACTACTTTATATACTTTTAAGAGGTTTCATTTATAAAAATAGCTAATCACTTAAAATGTATCATGTTAAGTCTTTAGTGGAACAAAAAAGTACAACATTTCCCTCAAAATGTCGTGGAGTAGGTATAAAGTTAAGTATAAATTAAGTTTAAGTATAAAGTTACTTAAAATGGAAATACTCAAGTAAAGTACAAGTACCTCAAAACTGTAGTAAAGTACAGTACGTGAGTAAATGTACTTAGTTACATTTCACCACTGATTAGCGTAAAACATACAGTGTGCCATAAAACCAAAACAACAGGCTGAAAGTTGCTAAAACGCTCCATAGCAGTTAACATAAAATATTAATTAGTGCAGCTTTACAGTTGTTGTTTTTAAAGGACAGAAAAATCAAATAAGTTTTCAACTCATTTTTGTAAGAGCACATACAAACATCTCATCTGAGAACTCATCAATTGATTTTTCCACAAGATGCTTTGCAAACATGACACCACAGTGTTGGAGGTTGAACACAAACCTCATTATCCCCCCCGTGACACCGCAAAGCAATCGCAGCTGTGTTTGTTTTGAAATGGGATAGGGCTAATGTGAGTATTTGACTTGCAGTATTCAGTAATTCCGACTACACCGGTTTAATCCCACCTCATTTAAAACAGCAGCTTCTTCCCACATAGACGGGCTTGAATCGATCACGCCACATCCTTTAATTTAAAAAGTCATTAAAGTGGACCAGTATTCCAGACATCCTCGTCGAGCTGTAGGCCATCTCTCGGCTCCCTCCTCCCTCGTTGGATTCTGCGTAGCTCACTCCATCACCTTCCCATAAAGCCCTCCACATTACCCTGAGCAGCTGTTTGGGAAAATCAAATTATGCATGGAGATAAAATTTAAATTCAGCAGCCACCCTCAGTGTAACTCATGATTTATTGATACTCTGGAGCAGACATTAATATTGTCGTTACGATTAAGACTCATCTGACTCAATTTATGATCGGCTTGCGTTCTGATGTCTTTATTATCTTTCCGTCACTTTCCACCGAGGTTAATCTTGTGTTGGGGGCCATGCTGATTGTCAGGCGGTGGGCTTTGTACAGTAGGGCTTCCCTTGTTATGCCTAACCTTTCTAAAGGTTGCTGCGTTTCGTTTGACATTTCAGAAACAGCCCATTTGCTTCGACAGGCACGCCATCACCGGATGACACAACCTCTTTCTTAGAAGTGCTGAAAAACCTTGAGCAAGAGAAACATTTTGTGATGTGGTGCCGTTCAAGGCACTACCTTCTTTGTAAGTATTTCTGGAGATCAGTGTCCTTTAATGATGAAATACCGTAGTTCAAAAATCTACTAGATGCTTAAGGTAAGTGAAGAAATTTGAATCCCAAAGTGACAAAATATGTTTTTCTCAATACTAATTTAACACCTTTCCGCCTTGCTTGAGGCTTCAAGGCGACATTGCAAAGACAGTTTTTGCATTGCACTTTTTTTAAAAGGTGTTTTTGTTTTGCACAGTCTGGTTAGTAAAAAAACACTTTTGTAAATATGAAACGAGGACAAGATGTGGTAAAATCCCTGAAAACTTCACAAACACAAAACCTAAAACTTATGCACAGCTGCACTTATAAATATTTTAATATTAACAAGGGATACAATGCTTCTTATGTTTGTGGGTGATGAACCTGCAGATAAATGTCACAAGACTCTGCAGTTCCCTTCAGCTCTGTAAAGCATTTTAGCATGTTTGAGCTACAACGCCGATCCTTAAAACCCCCCACATTAATATATCTAGTGTATATTTACAACAACAAATCCTTATCAATTTGAGCAATTAACATACTGTCTTAACACAGTTTTTTAAAATTCAATATAGATTACCAGTCAAAAGCTTGGGAACACCTTCTCATTTGATGTTTTTTCTTTATTTTCATCATATTTTTCTACGTTGTAGATTCATATTAAAAGCATCAAAACTATAAAGGAACACATATGTTATGTAGTAAACAAAAAGTGTTAAACAAACCAGAATATGTTTCTTCAAAGAATGTGTGTTCTTTCATTTTTCATTGTTAATCTACAAATGTTGAAAATAAATAGTTGTGTCCAAACTTTTGTATGTCACCAAGAATTAGCAAATTATCTGTTTTTATTTCAGACATCACCACAACTTTTTTTTGAATCTGGGTTGCAATTGTTGTGTAATTGGTTGGTTTTAAAGCAGTACTTCACCCATAAAATGAACATTTGTATATCAGTTATTCATCACATGTTACTAAAGATGCCCATTATTCTGAGGTCCCAAAAAATCTGAAAAGTCTCCATTGGAGCAAAATCCCACTATAATCAGATTTCTGCTTATTATGCAAACAAAATTGCTCTAAAAGCTTGAAAATACAAGCTTGAAATGTTGATCTCCACTGACTGCTGGCCTCCATACTTTCCAACTCTATTAACTTATTCATGAATTTATTGAATTGTCAAACCTGGTCTCCATTTACAGTTCTGTGCAAAAGTCTTAGGCATGATTTAGATTTTTCTTCTGTTCACTCACTTTGCATTTTCTTAATTGATAAAAAATAAAATATTAACATTTCTATTTTTCAAAGCATTCTTATTTCACACCATTTTGTCACACTTGCCTAAAACTTTTGCACTGTACTGTATATCAAGACTGGTCTTCCCTCAATAACATCAATATAATATAAGACGTTTGTACATGCTCACAGTTTGTGACTTACGTTTTTACGTAAATTCCATGGTTCATGTAACTATTTCGCTTTCAGCATTTATGTACATTTATTTCCTGTTTAAACTGACTTTTAAAACGCCTTACCAGGCAGTTTTTGCCCTACACCTAGGTCAGTGGTTTTGTAGCCTAAACTCACCAAAACTGCAGCCGTTTTACAACCGTGAACCTAAAGTGTATGCATAATATGTGTGTTATTCTAAGAACGATCCACCGTACCACAAAATGCTCATTCTGACAAACGGTTATATGTGTCGTTGGGTGGTATTGATTCCTATTCGGTTGTTTATATTGGAAATCTTGTTGAATATATGGAACATAGCTCTGGCCAAAGACTTTGGCTAAAAACATTGATTTGATTTATATTTTCCTCCTGTTCACTCACTTCACATTTTGTTAATTGATAAAAAAAAAAAACTATTAACATTTTCGTTTTTGAAAGCATTCTCATTTTACCTGCCTGAGACTTTTGCACAGTACTGTAAATTAAATTCATTAAGAATTTACTATATTTTTTGGCCGTTTACTGAGTCAATTATATAGATATGGTGGAGCAATTACGTCCTGACCAGAGAATGAACTCACTCTTCTTTTGTGTGTGTTTTATTCTGAGCTCCTCTGCTCTTTGTTGTGGTCCTCAGTCTGGCATGTTAGTGTATTGAGCGGCGGAAGGCTACACAGTGTGCAACACCCAGGGGTCACGGTCAAGCATCAACGTCACTAATGTGTCATATGTGAGAAGTTGTGAATGATGATAAACAATAGATGTGCTCTGAATTTCCTCCAGTACTGTTGTAGTGGAGTGAATGTAGTGCACTTAAAGGTAGAACATTTTCCTGTAGTGAAGTCTGAAGTATCTTAAAAGGAACAAATAACTCAACTACACACTTTCCTCAAAGGACTTCTCAATTAATAATGTTGCATTAACCAGCCAGACAAAAACACATTACACATTAATGGGATGAAAATGAAATTGATGTTATTATTCAATTGGTGTGTCTATGAAGCACACAATCTAATTCCACTCCACGTCTCTCTATCTGGGAAATTAATAAAACAACAACCACAAATCTGGATGAGATTAGATTT
Source organism: Centropristis striata (assembly GCF_030273125.1). Taxonomy (NCBI): domain Eukaryota; kingdom Metazoa; phylum Chordata; class Actinopteri; order Perciformes; family Serranidae; genus Centropristis; species Centropristis striata. Next base: position 10,978,237 of record NC_081539.1, read on the forward strand.
CTGCTATTTAACATTAATCAGGAATTTGTTGTTGTAACTTCTGCGAGTGTAGCTTCACCTTAAATGACCAGGAGGCGTGCTACTTTCAGAAATCCATTTGTTGTGTAAAAAATAAAAAAAAAAGTGAAAACTACTTTGGAAAAAAAATCTCTATTCTTGAAATTACACGCCCAAACTTGTCCAATAGTTGGATTTGAACAGGGGGGGAAAAAACAGCATTAAGTTCAGGGGGATTTTTTGAAAATCAATCAAGTCTCATTCAAACCAGTGAAAGCCACAAGGCACAGTTGAAAACTCTTTCAGAGAAAAGAGCAATCACTGTGTCTGTTGTTCTCTCACTGGGTCACAGTGGGGGGATTTTGCTTTCTTCTGCTTCCTTATACAAAGCCACAGTCTAAAGTCTTCGCACTGCTCCATCATTCCACTCTGCCGGTATTGATTGCATCAAGCCCCTCCAATCGGATGAATAGAATAACCTTCCTCTCTGTGTCCGTTTCCTTTTTCAGCTGATGGCAGAAACACAGAGGGTGTGGGTATATCGTTGAGGCAAAAAGGATCGGCCCGCGTGGATTCCTGCTCTACTGATCATGTGCATCGACTGCCGGGCTGACAGCAACCTCAGACAATCATCCTCATCCCCTCTCCCATCAACCTTGGTTTGGCCCGGCCGACCACAGCCTGCACAGAATCAATCAGCATTGAGATATGGGCAGCCGTCACGGCGGTGACCGATTTTGGCATGCAAGACTCCCCCTTAATAGACAAAGAGACGGAGATCAATAGCCAATTTGGCCTTGGAATGAGGCTGGAATGGATCAGGGAAAATTCATTTTATTCTCCTCATCTGGGCTCGGAGAAGTCAGGAAAAGTATGATGAACTCTCCCGACTACTACAGTAAAGAAGTGAATCATTCATCCGCAGTATGGGGCTAACCTTGGGGGGTGCAGATAAAATAGTAAGATTACTTTTTTTGTGACCTGCAGTTTTGTTTTGTAGGATATACAGAGGTGGCTTAATTTCACTTTAGGCCTTGGAGCTTTAACTGTTTGAGGCCCTTCCCTCGAATCACAACATTAATTCAGAAGCTCCGTCAATGCACAGTGACAAACAGTAAACAGAGTCTCAATAAACAGAATATGGTACATTAAACATTAAGACTTGTTTTTATGGACTTGCTCGTCCTCGTCCCATTTTAAACACTATAAGAATAAATACAAATAAATGTGTTTATTGTTTTTCACCTGACTTCTTTTCATCAATGTTTGCATTCTTGTCCTCTTGCTATAATTATACCTAAAATTTTATTTGCTTTTGTATGCCTTTTATTGCTGGATTGCCTTCAGGGTATCTTGCTCCTGGTCTGCTTTGTCACTTTCTGTTAAGGTGCTAAATGAATAAAGGTATTCTTATTATTACACATAAACAATAGGCCAAGACAATGCTAATTTATCATCCAAGTAGGTCTGTGTGCAACATCAGAGGTCAAACATCAGTCTTTTTTAATGAAAAACGTGCAAATATCACATGCAATTTCATATCATTTTTGTGCAAGTTGTTGCACTGAATTGTCTTCCATCTTTCAGTTGATTTAAAACATCAGAACTGAATGGCAAATATCGAGTAACAGATGTCTGAAAAAGTAGAATAAAATGCACCTTGAGCTGTACGCTGTCCTGGTCTCTCTTGTCTGATGTGCAGCGCTGTCCATGGTGCTGATCATTCCACCGTCACAATGTTGCTGTTTTAGTGGCTTTATTTTGGACGAATTTCTGACTCAGGCCTCAGACTGTTTGTGTAGGTTTAATAGTGAGGTAAGACCACATGATTCTGCTGCATTATAGGGTCACAATTAATCCATGCGGCTGAGCTATGTCAACATAAAAATGCACAGTATGTAAGCATATCATTTCATGGTAATGTTTTTAAATATACACGAAGATAAATTACCCGCCCATAAAAAAACCATAATGCCATGTTTATCCTGCTTGAAAAAAACAACAAAAAACTTGCATGTGTCACTCAGTGCTATGTCTCACACTTTGTTGCTTGGTTGATGAACTGAAACCTTCATGAGAAAAAAGTCAATATTATCAATACAAATTGTGACAAATAATCTCACGAACCCTCAGATTTGTCTTGTGACTCCTTGGATGGGACCCACCCCAGAGGTTGGTAACCTCTGGACTACACTGCCCTACTTCTGCATAATGACTACTTTAACCCTCCTTTCATAAGAATAAAAAAAATGTAAAATAATATTTTAAAAAACCCTCAATGTCATGTAAAACTATTGTACTTTATATGTAGGTATTTCCAATGTACATAAAAAAGTTTTAACATGCATTCTTTATGAAAAAATAGTGAATTATCCTCATTGAACCATGATATGTGAGAGGTAAAGAACACCATTGCACTGAATATTTAAATGGTTGGTAATTAAAGAGTTATTAATGAAATATAAACAATGTTTATTGGGATTTTTAAGTTTCTGACACTTTTGGATAATAAACATGCACCGGGTCAAATTGACCCATTAACATTATTGCTGTTCCTGAGAAACGAACATAATAGGAGGGTTTAACTTACAATACAGGTGCATCTCAATATAATTTATTGAATATCATAGAAAAGTTTATTTATGTCAGTAATTCAATTCAAAAAGTGGAAATAACACATTATATAGATCCATTACACACAGAATGAAACATTTCATGTCATGTCATAATTTATTCAATATCTTCTAATTATAATGATTATGGCTTACATTTAATGAAGACCTCAAATTCAGTGTCTCAGAAAAATTTTAATATAACAAAAGACAAAAGAGTTTGTTTAATATGAAAATGTTGACCTCTGAAAAGTATGTCCATCTATATGCACTCTACGTGTACTTGGTTGGAGCTATTTGACTTGAACTACTGAAAATGGACTTTTCCATGATTTTCCTATTTATTCAGATGCACCTGTACTTTGAGTACATTTTGCTGATAACACATGCTTACATTTACCGGAGTAGGCCTTTGAATGAATGGGGTGTTTTAACACTATTAATGGAAAACAAAATCCACATTCTATATGGTATACAAACACAATCATTACGTGCTGCAGTCAGTTATTCCTCCCTTTTCAAACACCTATATTACCCTTCTAACCTCATATTAAAGGCTTGTCACAATATGAATGATAATTATGACAGTCGGGACCAAAACAACGATAATTTGTGGCTGTGCGTGAATGGACGGCGGCCTCTCCAGAATGTAATTGGAGCAGGAGCGGATTCAGTCACCAAACCTGAAGGGTTCCTTTCCTACCCATTCACTGCTCATAATTATAATGTGACAATTCTCTGTAATATGTTATCATTTCCCTTTTGAGATGCATAATAACTTTTTTTTTTTTTTTCCATTAGGAGTCTGTCTCCATGGAGAGTTATCAGGAGGTGATACAGCTCACACACACTGTTATCAGCAGGGGAAAACCGCGGCCTGCGGGCCACGGACGTGCTCACGTCGCCGTCCTTAGGTTGTCCTCGAGCCTCCTCGGCCTCACAGCGGCACAAAGGAAGGGATTCAATTATGAAGTGACACCGTGAGGCATGTAGCAAAGCCACACTGCTTCAAAAGAGATCACTCAAAATGTATCCTCTGCCTTTATCTCTTTCTGTCTGCCCGCCTGTCTCACCCTCGCTCTCTCAAGTCACTGATTCCTGATGTGTTGCTCCTGAAAGCATAAAGCACAGATAAATGTGTCTCCTCTCCCCATATGTAAGATGCTCCCAATGTCATGATGCCCTGGATGTGACTCTGAACTTTTCCTTTGGATTAAACAGTTTTATTGATTCTGAGCAATTAGTGCAGAACTGAGGGGATAACTCAGCCCACACAGCTGCATAGATAATGAGGATTACTCCCTTCTTGTTTCCAGCAGTCAGATCTTCCACTGCATGGGGAGATGTGTTTCATCCTCTTTCCAGTTTTTCTTTGGGCTGTTTGTCATTTTATTTGAGTTGTTTTTGATAACATACATTTAGTTTTATATAATAATGACACTATAGAAATAAATATGGATACAGTAAAATATTCTGTATTTTTATTCTGCTTTGTTTAGAGCTGCTCAGATTAATGTTTTTTCTATCAACAATGACCATCCTCAGCCAAAAATCAGCTGTATAGGTAATTTGTGCAAGCAGCTTATTACGCTTCATTTTTACATTTGTAGCCAGCAGCCTCTAGTGGCCGTAGGAATTATGATGAGAGTGAAACGGTAGGTCAGGTATAAAGGGCGACAAATTCCGTTTTGGGAGGGTGCACAATGGAAACACAGAAGATACAAAATATGGACATAATGTCTGTGATAAAGAGCCAAAATTAATCTCAAAGTGCAACAAGTTCTCCAACATAAACGGCAGAAGAGGTCGTTTGTCAGTAACATAAATTCAGCATTTTTGTACGTATCTCGGCTTGCGGTACAACAGCACGTTCTAAAAATAGCACACACGTGCAGTCCGCGGTTGTAAAAAAAGATCAAAAACAAAAGTAAACCATTTTTAACCTGAGAACAGGCTGCAAAGTTTGGCTTTGTACCAGGCTTGAAACAAGTTTATTTCTGCTCTAAAGTTGGACATTTTAACATGGGGGTTGACCTGCTTTTGGAGCCAGCCTCAAGTGGTAGTAAAGGAATTTCAATTTTTGGTGCTTTCAAATTGGCTTCACATTTTAGCCATGGAGGTTGCAGCTTGAGTTAAAATCAACATTTTTTTTTGCAAAATCCTCCGAACAATACGACCACATATGTTGTTTGTTGCTACCCTCAAATACATCCCACAGAAGCGTTTCTACAATAATGGTGACCTTAATGGTGTAACAGTCAAATAATAATTAATGTGTTGAAACAACCTCAGTTACGTTTAGGCTACAAAACTACTTTTGTAAGGTTAAAGCAAAAAACTACACGGTTAGGCGTTAAAAAGATAAACTTAAAAGTTAAATGCGTGATACTGCTGGAAGTGAGGTATTTATGTAACTGATGTAACTATCAAAGGAGTAATATTGTTACATACAATATGGTGAATAATATTACATTTGCAATATCAGTAAAATTGCAATTAGATTTTTTCCCCTAAATCGTGCAGCCTTAATGGGAGGTGGACAAACAAGACTTTGACCAAGGAGACGACTGTTCATGTCCATGTTGAGTTATTAACGTAACTTACATGGATATGTGACGTTGTTCTGTTTTGTGATGTCATGCAACCTTATAACATCAACGTCACAGCATCTTTTCCTATAGTTTTGATGCTGAAACATAACCCCTAGTTTTGTTTCACAACTGTAACAACATGACCAAGAAACGTCTCATTACTGTAAAAGTCAAACTGTATTATATTGTACGGTAATATGAACTGTATATAATTACAGTAGCCATGCGGTAAACACCAATTTGTTTTTTTTTTCATTTACTTTATGATATTGATTCAGAGTGACAGTGAGTTCATTTCTCAGGCTTTAGCTTTAATTTATGATGAGCAAATATCCCTGAAGTGTCTTTTCATTTCTGTGCTGCTTTTTGGCAGCATTCATGGTGCTATTAAGAATGTTTCAATGCCACACTGCCTAATCTTGCAGAACTCACAAGACAGACACCGACTAAATAAAAAAAGAAAAATGAAATTACAAAGTGCTTCATATAAGGATGAATAACCAATTCGAAGTTTGTATCTGCTTTAATACAGGTTTAAAGATCGAGTATGTGAGAGAAACTTATAGAAGTACAGAGAGACCAGATAGTCTCAGATAGAAGTACTCTACTGTATAAAATTCTAATTACACTGGAAAACTACAAGCAAACCTAAAGGCACCATGTGGAGAATTTGGTGCTCCTGCTTTTGGTTCCATGCTATTCTACTGATTGGTAGCCATAATATAGCAATGCATCAACAAACACAGAGAAAAAACAATTGCTAGCAGGTAAATATTGATGAAAAATTTCCATATCATATATCTATATATACAATTTTTGATCCATTATGAAAAATATTGTCCTCCCCACTTATGGGGTGAACAAACTACCCCATAAGTCATCTGTGCAAGCAGCTTAACAGCTTATTACAACCTATATTTATGTTTACTGTTGGGCAGTGACATCTAGTGGCCGGAGATATTATGACAGAAATGAAGGAGGAAGTGAGCTTATGTTGTATAAAAAGCAACAAAGATGGAGGTCATGGTGTGAGGACGAATCAAACAAACACAGGACATTGACCCATAGTTTGTGTCCAATGTGAAACCAAAAGTTAGCGTCAAGTTATTTTAACCTATGTATGTATGTTAACTTGTGTAGCATACTTAATGTAATGTACGTAATGTAAGTAATGTAGATTAAATCATGTAAATTACTTGAATTACATAACAAACGTAAACATTTTGACCTAAACCAAAACCAAAAGCCAAGTAGTTTTGTTGCCTTAAACAAACTGTACGTTATTCATAATAAAAAGTGGAATTACAAAAATTTTATGAGGAACAAAATAAACACGTTTGCTCGACCTCAAGGATACATACAATGTGAATATAATTTGTTTGTTTACAAGAAAACTCCATAGACAATTTTAAAATAATGCCATGTTTGCATCACAAAACTACAATATAAAAAAAAGGTAATTTTGGGATTAACACCAAGACATAAAGCTCCACAAAAAACAACAATCTATAATCAAATACAGGCTTTAAAAAGGGAGTTTTTCATAAGTGGGTCCCAAATTTGTTTGCCTGAATGTAAACAAAACTTTCATTTGTTTACAAGGTGACTCATCTGCACACCTTTAACTACAAGTCAATAATTAGTACTTTCTACTAACTAATGTTTCAGAGTACCGGTAAAAAAGTAACATAAGATAATAAAAAGTTCATATTGTTAAGGTGGGATTTTATTCTATTTTCATAAAGTTTCCAACTCCCCCTCCCTTCACTCACCAATTTCTGCATAAGGATCAATAAACTTCCACCTTTTCGTCTTCTCTTTTTGATTTTCAGTTTTGTGACATTTCTTTTCTGCTGAAACTGCAAATCGGCCCCACACATACAGTCTGGCTGTCTGTTTCTGACTGAGATTTAACAGCATTAACCTTTACGATCATCCGGCTCTGCGCTCCATCTTCTATACATCCTATACATCACCGTGACATGTTTTCAATCTTAAATTACCCAGTGATGGATGTCATATGAAAAACCTGATGACTTTCGCAGCTCGGGATGGGAGAACTGATTGTTCTTCCTCGCTCCTGAATCAATGTAATATCATCCAATAGGCATAAAATTGCACCGGCAATATAATAATGTGGAAAGATGTACTGTAGCATTCAAGTGCTTTCATTCACTGCATGTACATGCTGCATGTAGATGTCTGTTCATGTACGCTTAGCAGAATCGTTATGACCTTTTGACTTTTTAATCATCCCAAAAAATATTAATCTGACATTGATAAATCAACCGTATTATTCACATTATCTAAAAAAGGCTGATATTATCCACCATGAGACGCTAAGGGCTAACGTTATCCGATTGGCCTCCAACCGAACTTAATGACTTTGCAACACCTCATCCTTCACTGCAATCGCATATTTGACTGATTCCATTAAAGCTTCTGCAGAGATGAAAATCGCGACTCTTTATTCTAATTTTGCAACTTGACACTCAGATTATTGGCAACACATGTAGATTCATTTAAATATTTTTCAAATCAGACGTGGAAAATATGCTCATCATGCACCCCTGAGCTAATATAATATAAATGTTAATTAAGATTTGTGCAGCGAGCTGGGGAAATGAATACTTGCAATAAAGCAAATAAAGCACATGCTCTCCAACTTTTGAAATGGAATACAGTATTAGGGTTTGTTTATACTGTAGACTACATATATATTTTTAACTTTATTTGAGATTATTTATATAATCACATTAAATAATATATTAATCACAATAGCTTCATTACTTTGCCATTTTGATGCAGGGTTGATAACAGTTTGGTCTCCCTTCAGTTTACAAGCCTCTTAATGCAGAGGCTGCAGGTGGGGGAAGCTTGTCAGCATCTATGAAAAGAGGAGAGATGCAACTCCCACTAAAAAAAACGTATTTAAATGTTGGCCTACATTCAGGATTCAGCTGGTTTTGTGCAGATTTGGAGGCTGTGTGAACAATGCAGCTTCACTGTGGGGACAGGACTTCTGATTTGCTGCATGTACTCACTGCAGCTGTAGCATTAAGTTAGATTTTGGTGGTCAACAAATAGCTATAAAACATTATATGCTCACAGTACATTATTATAGTATATAAGTCATGTCAATACATTCTCACTCCCAACATCAGAAACCGACATGGGTTTTGGACATATGGGACACTGTGTCAGTTTCCATCAAGATGCAATGAGTGGAAAATAGTGTTTTTTCAAAATAAACACCTGTGTTCACAGGAAACGGTTCAGTTTAGGGAACAAAACCACTTGCTTAAGTTAGGGATAAAAACAGGGCTGGGGTAAAACACCAGCTACTGCCAAACTTTACTACATGACGCAGTAACGTTGGTGACATAATACCTGACATGGAAAGTAATGTAAATAAGTATGGAAGCAATTTACAGGTTAACTTAATTAACAACATTGACTCTTGGTTTCACAAAGGACACAAACTCCGGCCTCCTGGGTCTAAGTTTGAAGATTGTGAGGCCCATCACCACCCCCCTGCATGGCCTAAATGGATCTTTGCACAGGAAAACTGGGACAAGGCTGTTTTTCCAAAATAAAAGCCCAACAAAGTAACTTTATCTCTAGTGTTAAATAGAGTAAAAGCCTGAGAGGTAACTGTGGATTTACAGGAAACCCAGGACAAACCTGTTTTTCAAAATACAAGCCCCAAACGCTAACCATATCTTCAAAGTTTATTAAAATAAAAGCCTGTGAGGTAGCTGTGGCATAACAGGAAACCCAGGACAAGGCTGGTTTCAAAGTAAAAGCCCCACAAATCACCTATATATCAGTAGTTTAGTGGAATAAAAGCCTTAGAAGTAACTGTGCCTTAACAGGAAACCCAGGGCAAGGCTGTTTCTTTTTAAAAGCCCCAAAATAACTATATCGTCATAGTTTATTAGAATAAAAGATTGAGATAACTATGGCTTTAGAGGAAACCCAGGACAAAGCTGTTTTTTTAATACAAGCCCCAAAAACTAACTATATCTTTGAGGTTTATTAAAATAAAAGCCCAGGAGGTAATTGTGGCTTAACAGGAAACCCTGCACATGGCTGTTTTTCAAAGTAAAAGCAATTATATCATAATAGAAAGTTGTGGATGTACTTGTATCGTAAAACTTTTAAAGCAATTTCTAAGTAACTTGCCCAACACTGATACAAATTGAAATTTATGGTTAAGTTGGATCATGAGTCATTACCCAAATTCTACTTCTAAATATGAATTAAATGTGCCTCCAAATTATGTTTATTTTCCATATCAGTAATCCATGTGGTTTCCATAGTGGAAAAAATATTCAGAGATGGAAATCTATATGTAAACACTAACTGATGAGAGGATATATTTCCCAAATGCAGCAAGCAAAAGTGAGGCAATTGAAACCGTCAGATAATATAAACACATGGGAGCTGATGGTTGTGGGCCAGACTGAGTAATAAATTAGTTTAAATTAAAAATATACATACACACATTTTCCAGAGATGACCAACTGGCCAGCAGCAACAGCAGTAGCAGCAATAATTTCAATCAAGTTTTTATTTCCACAGCTGTGAAAGTAAAAAATTCAATATTGCAGAAGCTTAACAGCTCGGGTGGAATTAAAATCATGTAGCCGTTTTCATCCTGAGGCTCAGCTATCACGGCTGAATATCTTCACTTCAGAAGCTTCAGTCATTTCTGTGTATATGAAATAAACCGCGGTGCGTTAAGCAGGGGGTGAGACGTGTTCTCATATATAGGTTAAACAGGAGCAGCTGTGTGCAATCATGCCAGCCACTGGTGCTGCAGACTTGATACAGCGGGCTAATTGTGTGTGGCATTGTAGTTGGCCCTCATTAACCTGACTGCATTACCTTTTACTGTGGATAAATGTGTGGGGCTTTAAATCAGCCATCTGTTGCCGCCCAGCTTCCTTTACAGAGTCGCTAACAGAGTGGAAGTGACATCGTGAAACCTTTCAAGGACATTAACGTTCTACTCTCTAATACCACCTACAAAAACCCTGCAGAGCTCAAAGTGGTTGAACTTTTTCTACAGTTACTACAAACGCTCATTTATGAAAGGTTTCACTTTAATCTCAGGAGCTTTTTTGGCGCTTTTGGCTTCATGTCTTTTAATAGTTATTGCTTTTATTACAGCAGCTGCTGATTTTATGATTTTATGTTTTTAGATCCTCTGCAAAGCACCTTATGTTTGAAAAAAAATTCCAGCATAAATCATTTTTTTATTAACTTTAATGTGATATTTTTTTTTACCCGACCTTGAAATAAAAGGAGTGCCAGCGCAGAAAATGATGATTTTTAGGAGTAGACAATATCAAAACTAGACTAAAAAGGCCTATCCTAGTGTGAAAAGGCTGTATGTCACACATTAAACTGCTATTTACCAGCACAAACTAAAGAAAATGATTGGTCCAAGCTCTAAGTTTCACAGTTCTGAGGACGGGACAATGTCGGCTGATAGTCCAAACTCTCCAGTCTTTAAAATCAAGGCCGAATCAGGGTCATAATCAGCCTTTAACTCACGTTGTGTGGTCCCAAGTGAAGCACAGGAACTGGACTGTTTGTTAATCTGACTGAGAGCAAGTGTAATGAGTTTGGAGACGGCTGCTCGACCAGAGGACAAAAGCACAAGTCCCATATGTCCTGCTTAAGTGTCCTTAAGCATGACAGTGATTCTCCAGCAGCTCTGGCTGCTCTCACTTTCTCGTAAAGGTGGCATCACAAACATTATTTCTCCACACGGATCGATAAAAGTCTCAGCTTATTTTCTCTAGCGCTGTCAAATCTTTCCGCATGTTGGTTTAACTGTCAAAACATGTGGATGGCTTTCCATTAGGGCTGAGTGTCAAATTTTAATCAATTTGTGGTTTCATATCTTCCCCATTTACATGTTTACACTATTATAATTTTTTTTTATAGCTGTACTGACTTTCAAGAGACATGAATACAAAATGCATGCAAATTGTTGCATTCAGGCATCAAACCATTCAAAAACACATAAATGCAAAAAAGATTTACATGTTTTGAGATTCATTCCTGCAACACTCTGATGATGGAAACGAGTGTCAGGAGTTGACAATTCTGTCTGATCTCAGGCATCAGATTCGAATGCTGCTAAATCCTGCAAAGATGTATCAAAACATCTACTTTTTCCCGGCTGAACCCTGCCCTCTCTAAATCATTGAGAGGACTGGAGAGAAAAACAAGAAATACAGAAATGTCCCAATGTTAATAAAATAATACAAACTGTTCTCACTTTGACAGAAAAATAATATGTTCACGTAGGTTCCTCTAACAGTAACAGCAAGCTGAGTAATAAAGTCAGTCTTCAGGACATTTGAAATTGACAATTTTTCCGTAAAGATCTGGTCAAAATATACATTTAGAATTTAAGAGTGATGTGTTATTGTTTAACAACAACATGAAGATGAAGAAGAAGAATGAAGATCTTCCCTTCATAAATCCAGTGTCTTCATCGTTTATTCATTCATGATCCTTAAGTGATTGTTCACCAGACTATTAGAGGGCTGACACATAGAAACGGACAACTATTCACGCTCTCATTAGCTTTGTTTCCATTAAAGTCGAAGGGAATTTTGAAGCAAAATTTTTAAATGTTGCATTAAAGAAAAAAAGAATCAGAGAATTAGGCACATTTCCATCAACTGGTTTAAAGCGAATAAACAAATCTGCATAAATGTACTTTGGGCAGAAGATGGCAGTGTAATGTGTTGCTGTAGGCTAATCCGTCAGTAAACAGTAGAAGAAGAAGAGAAAAAACACCAACAAAAAATTGGACAACTTTGGCCACCCGCAAGACAAAATGGAGGGAAGTCTTCAGGGATTGGATTCAATTCGGCAACTTATAATTGTTCTTTTATGTCGGAGGAAACAGCTGATCAGTCATGTGAGTTAAATGTTTGGCTACGTCAGAACTTATTTCAAAAAAAGAGTAATCATCTCCCGTTTAGTGCAATAAATATTTTTCGAAAAGGACAAGAACACCATAAATGAGGGTAAAAACATTTATGCGCATTTTTGAAAGTTTTATCAAATTTGGGTGTTTCCATCAAGCTTTTCTCATGCAAATCTTCAAAATGCATTGACCAATTTGTTGATGGAAACACGACTATGCGGTCCTACAAGAAATTTAGAGTCACCTAAGCTTTATGTCTTTGGAGGAAGAGAGAACCGACGCTGACACAGGAAGAACATGCAAACTCTACACAGAAGAGCCGCAAGCTGGATTCAAACCCACAACCCTCCTTATGTGCTCCTATGGTTCATAACGCACAAATGTATACACTGGGAAAAATTCCCTCTTAGACTCTTCTAAATATATTCCTTTAAATATGAAGGACACACATTAATTGAATCAGTGTAATTTTCGTGTCAGAGGCTAATTTCCGGCTGACAGGATGAAGCTCTGCCATTATGGAGTATTTGTGACACTGACTGATTTGATTAGCTTCGTGCATTCTTATTCTGTCATCAGCCAGGTGTAGAACGACCTGCCACCGGTGGCGTGTTGCTTTGGTCGGTTCATATCAGAGAAAGCCTCACAGTTGAAGGTACACAGTGATATCAGCTGGCAGCCAGTGATACTGCTGCTATTAGTGAAATACATGATGACAAGCCGGCGTTATGGTGTCCACTTCTCTGCTGACTGATGTTAATTTGACATGTATTCAAACACGGCGCTGCAGAACTTGTTAAAGTGTCATTCTGATGGCAACCATGACACACGCGCTGCATAATCAGCTATATAAATCATGATTAAATGAGCAGTCTGCATTGAAGGAAGATGCATTATAATGAACGGAGGGAATGGGTTTTTAAGTGGCACGCCTTGATGATGCAAATATTTACATACGTCTGCAAGTAATTATCACGTCTGTGTTTGTGCACGGCACTTTACAATAAAGCCAAAAGGTTTCTTTGTCCTTCAGTTCATATTTATTTGTAAAATAAAGTGTTGATCATTGAAACATTTGACAAGTTAAATATATGACACAAACATTTTATTGACTGATAAGAACACAAATAGTTATCTACAGTGACAATGAGTTTTCTAGCCTTACAACAGTTGGAATATACTGTTTTTATACATGAACTGAAAATACAAAGTTACAGTAAACATGCCTTTTGATAAAAATATCTTTACAAAAAAATGTACATTTCTATACAACAGTTGTCAGTTACACTATCTCTACAAGCCCCACGATTCTCGTTAAAACCTGCAACGACTCCAACAAACTGTCAGTATATTAATTCAGTGATTTTTTTCTTTTAAACTTAATAAAATGTCTCCTTCAGTTTATTGGTATTTGAAATAAACATGAGAAGGTCTATTTACAGGGCAAACTAAAAGCGAGTGTTGAGCCAGAAATGTTTTAAAGTGAACCAGATAAATTACAACAGTTAAAAGCAATGATTTTTTTCTTCCTCTTTTTTTTTTGCAAAATATTTGACACATCACCATACTGCTCATTAAATTACAGGCTACCAGCAAAAAAGATAAACATGTAGCAGAGCCATTTCCCTTAGACATGTTTTTGGATACAAAAATAGTGCTAAATATTACACATTATCATCATTCAACAGACACTTATTTTGAAAGAGCTGCAGGACAGACATTTTTATTTTATGTATTTTTTCAGGCAGCACTGCCAGGTTCAACTGTTGTGTTCATGAAATTGTGCAAGGCGGCTTTTCCTTCACATTTAATTAATTCTCTATTTAAAGGGCCGGGACAACCAAATCACAATACTTTATTTTCTTACTTTCCCCGGGTGGTATTGATTTTATTTTCTCAGGTTTTGTGCTAATAAGATACAATAGGGGTGAATGGAGTTTTGTTTATGTTACATATATACAAAACACCATTATTCCGCTATTATTATAATCCAGAATTTAATGGGAAGTGTTTTCTACCCAAGGTCTAATAAAATGTCTGCAGAGACGTTTGGATTTTCCCCGAGTAATTAGGATATTGTGCCTGAAAGGTTTTTTTTTAAATGCCAATTTTAATGCTTCAAGCACGGCAAATAAAATTTATTCCACCTTTTATTGCACCTGGGTGGTCTCAATCTCAAAACCTGTGCAAATAAAACCAAAAATATCTGCTTGACTTGACTAGAAACCAATTTTATTTTTATAGTAATTTGGGTGAAACAACTCATTAAACTAATAACAGTTCCGAATCACGATTCAACTTTTATTGATATTCAGTATGTATAAAGTTATTCCAATGACAAAAGGCTTTAAAAACACCCTCGGGGGGGGGGAGTGATGCTGCAGTTTGAAGCAAAACAGCAACAGCACGGTGCGCAGCAGTGAAGGTGAGCTGTTACTTTGCTGCGGTGAGTGAAAGGACAATGACAGAGGTTAATGAGCTTAATTAAGTGTTTGATAAGAAGCTGCATAATTTACAGCTATGATGACTGCTGTTAGCCCACTCGCCTTTCCAGCTCCTGCAGTTTATCCTGACAACCTGAACTCCAGCTGATTTATACCAGGTGTGCCAGCTGCAACATGGTCTCACAGGAATCCGTGAAATAGCCACAGGTTTGCTTAACTCAAAATCCGTGGAATAGCCACGGAATCACTCAAATTGAAGTGAAACTGACATGAATTTCGCTACAATGCAAGTTAATGACAGTCATATCCCGTGGCTATTCCAACATACAAAGTGATTCTGTACATTCACTGAGTGAATATTTAGAAAATAAAACATATATTTCTCGCTAGAAATGTGATCAAAATCCATTTTTATGCAGAAACGAAGTCAAAATATAGATTTTTTTCACTAAAAATGAGAGAATTGTCCGCCATGTTTTTGTTCTGACTGCCGGGACCTTGAAAGTCATGTGACTTGGAACAAACCAATAGGAAAAAATATCCATGGAATAGCCACGGGATATGACTGTCATTAACTTGCATTGTAGCGAAATCCGTATCAGTTTCACGGAAATTTGAGTTAAGCGAATCCGTGGCTATTTCACGGATTTTGAGTTAAGCGAATCCGTGACTATTTCACGGTTTCCTGTGAGACCAGGTGTGCCAGCTGATACACATCAGCCTGATTGCTGCAACTGACCAAATCAGCTGTCACACACACCTGGTGCACGTTAGCTGTAGTTCCCAACACCTACCTGCTGCTGAAAATATCTCTAAGGGAAGCTTGAGACAACAAACATAACCAGTGTCATTGACTTAAGTTTACATGCACGCTAATATTCCACTGTCATCCTGAATAGACAATATTTCAAATTTGATACAGGTGATGTTTACAGTATATTCATATTGGATATTTTGTAATTAGGCCTTATTCTTAATACATATTTTCTGATTAAGATGTGGGATTATTTATTTTGTAGGAGCATTCTTTGGACATAGTCATGGAAAAAATGATTTTATTGCCTGGTACAACTAAAGGTACATTTGTTTGGACAAATCTAATAACAAAAATAGCTCATAAGAGTTTAATTTAAGAGCTGATATCTCGCCATTTTCCATGGTTTTCTTGATAATAAACAAAATCATTATCAAGCAAAGCATGGAAAATGGCGAGATATCAGCTCTTAAATTAAACTCTTATGAGCTATTTTTGTTGTCATCGTAATATTTGTCCAAACAAATGTACCTTTAGTTGTACCAGGCATTAAAATGAACAAGATATTGAAGAAAACAAGGGTGGTCTAATATGTTTTTCCATGACTGTATTTACAGAACATTTGGAACGTGCATCAATTGAGGTTTTTACTACAGTTCTGACACTTTATGGCCTGGTGCCTGTTTACGGTCATCTCTGTGCGTTGTTGTTGTTGTTGTACACAAACCAACAAGCCAACAGTTTGCAGGATTGGGGTAGAGGTGCATACCCAAAAGAAAAGCCCACATCTCTGGTCAGAAGGAAAAACCTAAACAAAATTATGAAGGACTTTGATATCAACAGTTTTTTTGCATAAATATCGCAACGCTGACCTTTTTAAGAAGGTGGTTGCAGGAATGAAAGAGGTCCACCACTGGTGAAAAAAAAAAAAAAAAAAATCCTATTTCACATGGCTGTATGTAAACAAGAGTTAATGGAATATTAATTATTTTATTAGCCATGTAAACAATTTAGTAAGCCTGGAAAACAGTGGAATCTGCCAAGCTCATATTTATTTGCTCTGGTCCCATGAGCCCATGTTATTTTTTTTCCAACTTGCACATGTTGCTCAAAGCTTCGTTGCTCTGATAGGTTCTATGTTTGTTCAGAGGCATTTTGAGCTGCACTTCTTGATTAAGCCCCATGGAAATCAAAAAACAAACCGATAGGTCCTAGAATTATACGCATTTGCCAATTAGTTCTTACAGTTTAGTAGGAATATTGTCTTTTCAGAATAAGGGCAAAAAACTGAATATTTTGTGCATGTAAGCGTAGTGTTTGTCTGGAATAAATATACACTGTTCCATATTGGGAAAAAAAAAAGAGCAAACACGATGCAAATAATTAACAGTAGAACATGGTGACATCCAGTCACTGGTGTCACAATTCCCTTTGCAGCAATTTATTTATAATCAGGTTAATTAAAATCGCTAAGCTGAAGCTCAAGCTGCATCTGAGGTTTTTGCATGTTGGCAGCTCCACATGGCAGCACTGTAAACACACTGAAACTGGTAGAAATCATGTACATCATCATGTTAGTAAACGGCACCAAATGAGTTGAAAAATCGTCCAGTTGTGGCCAGTTCGGCTTCATCTGACCACAGTTTAAAATTCTTTTTAAATTCTTATTAAAAGAGTAACAGAGTTTGTTACCATTTATTATGGTTGTTCTCAGGCAGCTTTAGCCATTGTATCATGTTTGAATATTCCATCTGAATCACAGATCACACACTTCCATAATATAAAGGCATCCCAATCTATAATTTAAGAAAAACCTTGCCTTGCTCTCCTGCCTACATGAGACAGAATGGCTGCAGAATGCAGAAGGAGATGGGAGAGCAGAAGGAGAAGGAGAAAGGGCGTTGGCTCCTGAACAGCAGCAGTCCATGTTGGGATGCACAGACTGAGCAGGGAGGAGTGCATTGAGACGTTAGGGCATTGCTCCCTGGCAGGAGGCCTGTGCCAGCGTTGGCTCTCTACCACAGGAAGCCCTTTCTGCTTCTGCAACTTGGCAGGAGTTGGAATATATGATGGAACAGCCCCACAGGGCATTTGTGTGATAAATGGATAAAGCTGGATAAAGTTATGCTCGCAGCTATTGGCTTATGCATGAGTCAAATCCGAACTAGACGGCACCGATGTTTCATTCATTTTGTGAATATTGTACTGCAGAATGCTCCGACTGTCCTTCATTCATTTGGGCTTTTGAGAAACAACAGAAGTGAAATTACAGCGCAAACACATTTCATAAAAGCAGCAGTGGTTCAACAATGTCACGTACCCTCCTTTCGACCTAATTCAATGTATAAATCTGAGCAAAAGCCTTTTCTTCCCTTTATGTTTTTTTTTTTTCAGCCTTTTTTGCAATGAAATATAAGTAGCACAGAATATCCATGAGGTGAACTCAGGCCAATGCATTAAAATGGGTCTTGAATACATTTTCTTTAGAGAGCACATCACGTTGGGTTTGTGCTGTGCAGTTGGGCATCTAAATGTGATTTAGGCATCTCTTGAACACAACTTACAGTCCAGAATGAGAGTCTTGATCCCTCCGAGATCCTTTTCTGTCTCTGGAAGGTGATGATGAATTCTAATACCTCCGACCGGAGGGGGTGTCTGCTGCCTCACCCTGAAGTGATAAAGGAGAAAACTGATGAAAACACATTGTAAGGACTGTGTCTCCTCCTCAAACATGGTGGCTATTTATAATGCTGTAAATCTGATGAGGATTAGGCTGAGTTTTAAAGCTTGTCCGTTTTGAATGGCCTCAGAAATATCTTGGGAAGTGCAGAAATATTCGCTGGTAGCCGGAGCTGCCTCTCTAATCCTTCCGGACATGACTTATTGAGGTTCTTCTCGCTGTGATTTTCTATCCTTGGTAGGCCTGCGAGCGGAAAACATTCATATATTCTTCACAAGCGCGAGTGGGATTTTCAGGTTTTTAAATGTATGTGCTGTGAGGAGGTTTTGTGAATCGGCTACTGATAGAATTTTAAAAAGGCAGACATGCGGAAAGGAAATGGGAAAACTGAAGTGTAGCGTGTTTTTTTAAGAGGTTGGATAGAACTGGGACACAAGTTGGGGAAAAAGGTGTGAGGTGAGGTTAGCTGTGGACATTTTTGCGAGTGCAGCTGACAGTTCTTTGAAGCAACAGTGCAACTAATTTCATGCAACTCTGATACAATAACAGTCAGGCCAGCATGCTAACCTGTAGGAAAAGATAATGTAACATATGTGATGTTGACTATACTTTCAGTTGGGTTTCTTTCATGTTTATAGGTTATTGACATGTGCCATTAATCTCAATCTTATAATTCACTAAAGGATTTTAGCATTTCATCTTAACCCATCAAGCAGTTTCAGGGCGTTTTTGCTTTTTTTTACATTTGACGCACTGGCATTGTATTTCACTGCAATATATAAGTCCTGCACCTCTATGGAATCAGCACAATCATGACTAGAAGTGGGAATAAAATATGTTTTGTGCAGAATAACACAATTATAATGACATAAATCATTACAAAATAAAAAAGTTGAAGTTGAATTTCTCTGATAAATAATTTTTAAAAATTGGAATCAATTTATACAGACAACACCTTTCCAAGTGCCCACAAGTGGCATGAATATATAAAAAAAAAAATGGGTCTGCACATGCTATACATATTGAACTATTTGCATTTTTACAATCTCGATTTACAGCCTCTCCTGTCCTCTCCTCTCAGCTCTGTGTAAACAGCCTGAAGCTCTGTCCGATTTCCAGTGAATATTTATCATGTGACCATTTGTCTTAGCAAAATCAGTCATGGTTTAATGTTTTTAACAGGATCTAGTTATACCCAATGGTTTCATTTTGGCAAAGTTTTAACTGAGACGTGAAAATAAAGTTCAAGGTATGTTGGAAAGTTCAAATTTCAGAGTTTCTTTCCATGGTAAATGGTGGATTTAATTTGATTTATTTTAAAATAATATACTTTTTAGGTGGGGTTTTGGAAAATGACCCTACTGGTTTTCTTTCCGAGAGTTACATTAGAAGAACTAGTTGCAGCTTGTAGTTGTAGATGCAGCAAAATCTCTTTCGATTTTGCTTCCTAATGGTAGATTGATGTGACAGTTCACCCTAAATCAAAATACATATTTTTTCTCTCACCTGTCATGCTATTTATCAATACAGATTGTTTTGGCGTGAGTTGCAGAGTGTTGGAGATATCAGACATCCGCCCTCTCTCCATTATAATGGACTCAGCTCAGTTAAGTAGCCTCTCGTCCATGAGCAGTGAAATGTTTGGTGTGTGTAGTTCGGTAAAAAGAAAACTGAAACTGGTCACAAGGTCTTTTGATTATCTTGAGTAACTGGGTCATGGTTTCTAGAAACAGACTGTTTTTTGAATGTACTATTTTTACTACATTGAGCAGCAAAAGAAGAGTGTTCAATTATATTCAAGAGAAGGTGATATCTCCAAAACTGCAACTCACACCAAAACAATCTAGATTGATAGAACTGCAGGTAAGAGGAAAAATATGCATCATGATTTTGGGGTGAATTGTCATGTTAATCTACCATTTGGAAGCAAAATCTAAAGACATGTTGCTGTCACTAAAACTACAACCTGCAACCATTTCATCTAATCTAACTCTCAGAAAAAAAGCCAATAGGCTAATTTTCCAAAACCCCACCAAAAAATAAATAAATTTGAACTTTCCGACAGTCCTTGAATGGATCATAGGTTATGAAGATTGGAAAAAGTAACCAAAACAATGTGTAAAATGTCGATATTTCTGTAAAAATCACTTTGTTCCACATGTACGACTTAAAACTTCACCAAAAAATAAACCGTTTGGAAAAATTAGAGCCAATTTTTATTTTTTTTTACATTTTTATTCTTAATAATAACAATAAAATGACAAAATGGGTCTAAAACTGCCAAACATTTGTGTCAAAAGACTGAAAGTAGATCAAAACCAGGTGCTAAAATGTACACCGCCACTGTTTGGATGTCCTTTGCTCGCCCAGAAGCAAAAGAAGACAGTGAAACATCAACAGTGTGCGACTCATAAACACAGCGAAGCACTCGCGCTACAAAGAGGCAGCCAGCAGCGAGCCAACTGATGATGTGGCCGCATCATTACCCACACCCTGAGAGGCGGGAGGCAGGAAACTCTTTACCTTAGGCCTCGCCGTTCGTACCCCCTTCCACACAATTCAATTAGATGAATGTTGTTTATGGGCAGTTCTGGCCCATTGCAATGCCATTATTGCTCCCTCTGTTGAATTCGGCATTAGCTGCCCTTCAGTGGAGCTGGTCTTCTAAATGTCACGGAGCTTATGACTTAGGAGATGATTAACGAATATTTAGAGATGCTCAGGACACAGTTCAGTGGCTGAGGCTTTTAATGGGGACTGAATTAGAGGCTTTTAATGAAGACTGGGTGCGAGAGGCTGCAGGACCTTTAACAGTCTGCTAGAACAAACTCACAGATGCTGTAATGGATTAAAACTTACCTGGTCTCAGTTGTCAATATCCGATACGTGGTTCTCTATCTGGAAAGGAGAAAGAGAGGGAAGTTGAAATCACCGATGTGATGTCGCGTCTCAACACACAGGTTGTATTTAATCTTTTCTAAAGGTCAAAGCTGATATACGCTCAACGAGAGCAGCCACGCCAACCTGCGGGAACGGTCTTTGTGGTACATTATCACGATGTGTGATCAATGTGACCTTCAGGAAACAAATAAATCTCCTCCGCCATGTCTCTGAAAAATAATGTCTTCCATTAGCGGGGGCACCAAGCTTTCATCAAGGATAGCAAGCCCATGCTCACCTGCTTAATGGCTAATAAATATAGCATAATAAAAAAAGGCATGGTCAGAAGCATGGCCACACTGCACAGCTGAGCCCACATGAAACCTAGGATAATTACTTTGATGCTTGAACTTGAAAAACTGTGCAGAGTGAGACAAAACTAAGTGGCCCTATGTTTTTTTCTTGCATACTTCTCAATATATATATATATATATATATATATATATATACATACATGGGAAATAATATTTGAAGTGCTGTATAATATGAAGCCACCAGAATACAGGTTACTGTTAAAACATTGCTCCATAAAGTTTAAAGGCCAGACATTTGAATTCATTTAAATGCATTAAAAAGCTTTAGTGTTTGTGTGACATTTTCATTTGAAAGTTGTACAAAGACAAGGTCCTCTGCTTCTTTTTAAAGTAAAGAAAAAACTTATAATAAAGTACGTGTGAATTAAACTTGTGACTGAAAAATATATTTCAAACTAATTTTGTTAAGGTGACAAAATCCATCGTCAACATTTGGCAAATAAACTTTAAATCAGCAACCCGAACAGTATGACTCATTTTAGTGTTTTCACACCAAGACTGTGGCAAGAATTAATGTAGAAATAGTTAATATATTAATAATAAAAATGTGATGCTGCATCCAACATTTTATACATTTTTAATTATTAGTGTAGGGGTATCTGGTTACAGATACCAAATTGCCTCTCACACGGGCTCCAAAAGATGTAAGGAATTAAAAGCTTATATAGATCAATCTTCCTATCAGAAATTGTCTAAAGTAATATTAATACTTTGAAAAAGTTCCTCGTGGAACCGTCCCTTTTCTTAGAAATATAGCAACATCACGGTAAATCTGTCTCATAAAGTTACTTAACTATCAATTTGGAACACTGATTAATAATGAAATAAATAGCTACAATAAAATTACCATAAATATATTTAGTATTGGTTGAAAAAATTTGGAGTTCTTTTCATAGCAGAGGTTGGCATATCACTCATTCATGTGCAACATTAAAAGGAACAGCATGTACAATGTATTGAATCGTATTGCCATATTCTTGTCAATATACAGTATTAATATTAAATGGAATACATTTAAAATAAATGACTGGTTGGACAAAACAAGCAATATGCAGACTTCACCTTGGGCTCTTTTCATAATCTGACATGCTAGAGGTCATTATTTATTTACATTATAATATATAATCAAATCTGCTTGACTTGGCTTGTTTATACCGGTGCTCCTTCAGTGACCTTGTGAAAGGAAACTTATTCTTCATCCACCTCTTTACAGTCAGATTCACACCGCTCCATGCAGGTCTGGCCTCCGATGCTCTTCTCTGTGTCCTGAGCCCTCTGCTTTAATTACAGCCTGTTAGTGCGTGTGCGAGCCGGAGTGTGAGTGTGTGTGGGCCTGTGAAGAGCCTCCCTTCTGGTGTTTGAGCCGGGGTCGACAGGGAGAAACTGTCAGTCCGCGCGCTCTCACCATTCACTCATGTGAAGCCCCGCTCTCTCAGATCTGTGGCCATGAATAATTCTGGAAAATTAACTTTCAGAAGGCAAAGACTGTCTGCCCACTTGAGATCTCCCAAAGTGCCGTGCTCTCTTTCCTCCCTGTCAGGCCTGTCAGCCGTTTCTCTTACCAGATGGTGGCTGCCCTCCTCGTCGTAGTCGTCCTCGCCTCCATCGGTCATCTCTCCCGCCTCCACGTCCAGCGCTCCCTCGGCGCCCTCCTCCCCGGAGTTTTCCGCCGTCTCTGACACGGACTCCTCATGCAGGGAGTCGCAGTTGTCCTCGTACTTTCTCTGAGCCTCTGAGTCAGAAAGAAGGGCAAAGAGAACCGTGCGATCAGTCACAGTTTCCTTTGGTTCACGCAGCAGTGGAAAACTGCCTTTTTCTGTTTTCAAAATGTGTGCAGAAACAAAGTGTTGCCCCCTAGAGGCTGTTCTGCTCCGTTCAGATGGACAGAAGTGCTTTGACCTCAACAAGTGACACACACCCTGTCAACACCAAACACTTTCTAATTCATCATCTAACAGAACGGACACACACTTAGTGCAGCTGTCTGCTCCAGCTGCCAAATCCTGCTGCAACTCAAAGCATCTTTTTTTTAGCCTTTCACTTGATTAATTGACTTTTTATGGAAGTAAATCTGTGTCATTGGATTTTGAAACGAAAAAGCCATTGAATTTCTAGCACTGAATATTTATGCATTGAAATTATGTATCTGAATGGTTTTCAAGGCCAAAATATTCAACGTTAAAAAATTAAACTGCAAAAAATTTGGCGTTAACATCCGAGGACCCAGCATCAAACAAGAAGAGCAAGCGCAAGCCCTGAAAGTGAAAAAAAAAAAGTTTATCCTAAGTTTATCTCGTATATATGAGATAGGAACTCGTATGTACGAGAAAAACTTTGAGGTTTTGAGGGAAGTGCCTGACGCATGATACAAAGGGGAATGAAAGTTCAGCAAAATGCAGCATAAACGAAATGTTTTACCCTATTAGTTAATAACAAATGTCTGTAAAAGATAATGGGACTTTGCATAGGTGCTGACTTGAGTTAGACAATGTAGATATAAGGTCTGATGGAATCATATTGTGAAGAGAGTGCGTGTTACACAATCCGATGACACAGATTTACTTCCATAACTTTTATGCATTTCATAAATTCAACTAACTGCCTGACCCTAAGCCCCACCCCCTTTTGCTCTGTTCTCCAATCACAGTTGAGCAAGCTTGGCTAGTATAGGTTTAAAAAAAACCACATTTCAGAGATAGTTAAAAGATTCAGCAAGGGTAGGGCTGAATGATAATTTATTATGATCATTGATCATCTTTCAATGGAATCGTATCGCGATCTATTGTGATACTCAAGAACAGAGTCTAAATTGATAATAACAAGCACATACTAATTTAAACTCTTAGTGAAGCTTACATTTTTATATTTTTGAATAGCTTTTTTTGTCTATAATTTCATTCATTTCATTATGCACTAAAGTTCTGTGGTAAATGAGACAATTATCCGTTGGATCTATCAATTTTGTGGGATAAAAGTGCTCTGAGAAGAACCCACAAACCAAATTATGTGTCATGTTTGCTGCAAATAGCCAAAATTCTAACCGATTCTACCTTGAAACTGACACACCGAACTTGTCTTTGTATGTTTTGTTTTCAGAACTCAGCAGAAACTCCTGTTCTGCTCTTTCCTTTATTTTTCGGAGAATTTCTGATGCAGATTTATACAGCTCTGGGACCCAAGGTGCACGGCCGCGGGTGAATTCTCATCTGTTCATGGACTTTGTATGCATTTGCCTCGAAACTTCGCTTCACAGTCTGTCTGAACACACAGTATGTAAATAAATAAACAGCTATAATAAATTACATCATTATCATTATCATGGCTCATGATTTCTGTTTTTGAACAAAAGGAAGCAGTCAGAGGGCAAAATATACTACATGTTATTGAAGAAAACATACTATATTTTCTTAAAAGAATCATCAATCATCCGTACAGCCTCAGCCTAGGTAAACACTAAAAAACCTCTCTAAATCCCTAGAACTCAGCCGGCTGAACTGAACCAAAGAAAAAAGAGCAAATTTCATCAATCCTGGCATCCCTGCCCTGCTGCCTGTTGTTTTCCTAATTGATTACAAAATCTTACAGAGGGACAAAGCCCCAAGTCATATTCGAATACAGATGGTAGACACCAAACATATTTAGCAGTACAGATTTCAGGGCAATTAAAAACATTTTATTCTAAATGACCTCGTCAGCTGTCCCTTTAAGCAGTTCGTGGCACTTTTTATTCGGCGTGCTTCTAGCTGCACACCGCTCGACACAAACAACCTTCTGCGCCAAACCAAGAAACCTTGGATTTGTCATTTTTTTTGTGGTTTTGTTCTAGAATCAAGTGAAGTTTTCATTCTCACTTGGAACAAACGCACAGTTTGCCTGGAGGACGGCCAAGGCTCGGGTGATTTCTGTCACAACAGAGTTAAAAAGAAAAAAAAAAAAAGTTGCAGAGTTTGAATAAAACATTGGGAACACGCCTGGTGAGAAACTGTAACATGAAGTCTAAATGACCTTCACAGTGAGCTGCACTCTGAGACTGTCCTGCAGTGCCAAGCGTGTATAAAGACCTCCCATATAAACCGAGTCAGCGTGGCGTTGACACCTGTCTGCTGTTATGACGGAGAGCTCTACTGCTCTTATCTCTCTCAATGTCACCAAGACTTATGGCCAGCCTGTGCTCTTAATTTCCCTCCCTCAGTGCTGGCTGTCCCTTTCTCTTTTCTCCTTTCTGATTCGCCCTTCTGCTCCTCACCGGACTCGGCTCTCTGCTGCTTCTCGATCTTCTCCAGGCGTCCCAGCAAGGAGTCGATCTTCATCTTGATCTGAGTGAGCTCCCGTTTAATAGTCTGAAGCTGGTCCGTCTTCACCGCTGAGGGACAGAAAACACAGAAACACATTTAAAGCTACTAAAAAGTTAAGCTTGTCCCAATTTCATCTCTGCACTCATTTTAATGACAGCGCCTCATGCAGTTTTATCACGGACCGCATGCTGTCATCTGTTAATGCTCTTAGTTTTAGTTTTTGAATATCATGTCATCGTTCTGACTCACACTTTCCTCAGGGAAGAACATCTCAATCTGGCCAACTGCAAAGTTACCCTGCTGAAAATGTGGACCTGCTGCTTTCAATTTCGAGATTAGTACACAGCTTACGCCCACCACGCTGTGCAGCGATGCTAAAGTTTTGCTCAATAATGCCAATATCTGAGCAAACTGTATGCCATCTTTGAGACTATTTACACTTCGGGAAAGTATCTTCTTGGCTCAGCGAATATTGTAAATGTCAGGGAAAAGCCTTCTAAGTTAAAGTTATAAATCATAAGATTTTTATTTATTCATTCATTTGACAGTATGTCTGGTCTCTCTCTATATATAGTCGTTTTTCATTTTATCACTGGCGGCGTCTGCCATTCCATTTTTTTTGGTTTATTCATTTATTTGATAGTTTGTCTAGTTTGTCTCTTACATTTTGATGTTACTTCTGTGTTCAGTGGTGGAGTTTCATTCCAATACTGGATGCAAGTTCTGTTATTTATTCATTTTTTTGATAGTAGTTATAGTCTAGGAGTTATTTTTTTTTTTAGCAATGGCAATCAATGTATTTACATTCTGATATTACTTTTATATAGTAGTTGTCATTGTAGGTGGTCAAAGTACTTATGGTCTCCATTACTTCAGCAATGGCTATTCAATGTATTTACATTCTAATATCACTTTTATATAGTAGTTTTGATTATCAGTGGCTGCCATTGTAAATAGCAAGAAATTAAACAGTATGTACTTCAGTAACATCCTTCTTAATTGTATCTATTCTCACTGTCTCCTGTTCACAAAGCCATACTAAAATGGTACTTAGTTAATAGTAATTTCTTCTTCTTCTTTCTTCTATTAAAAACGTTCAACAGGTGAAGAACTGGGCAGCTTTTATTTTGAAGGAGTCACAGAAATGTGCTCTTGTAGCTTCTCAAGGACTGACCAGTGAGGGCCTGATCAGACAGAGAGCTTTTTGCAGTTGGCTGCTTCTTAAAAAAAAAAAAAAAAATGTTGCTAGGCAACCGCAGATTCACCTGTACTTAGCCTAACCATTATTTTTTTTAAACATATTTTTAGAAAGCATATAAAATTGACAGGCGGAGAGAACATGCTGACTCAGGGTGAAGGCCTGCTCCCAAACACACTGGACACACAGATCTTTTGGTCTGATCTGGGTTGAAGTTTTTTCAAAACTGAAGCATTTGCACAGTGCAAAAAAGGGGTGTCTAAAAACAAGATAAAAACACTAAATCTGAGGGAAATTATCTTGCTGCATGTTAAATCTAGAAATAAGCATGTTGAACACTTAAAATAAGAAAATAACTCTTAAACCAAGATGAATTATCTAACACTTCTAAATCTAAGTTTTTTTTATCTTGGTAAGAACCAAATCATTTGTAGCGCAAGCAAGAGTGTTCCGGCACAAAAACGAGGCTCTCAGTAATGCAAAAGCAGCGAGAAAAACGCCTCGATTTAATCCAAAACAATAGCAAAAAGCTGCCCCAGGCTCCAAACCCTGGTCATCGGCAAATTAAAATAACTGAAATTTAAATTATATCTTTCAAAATATTCATTACTTTGATAAATTAGCATAACATTTTCTGCAGGATTGCAAATGCAAATTTCAGTAAATTATTGGGTTTGAAGATTTTATTTTGCAACAAATTATTTTAATGTTCCCAGTAGATCTCAACTGCTGTACGACTGTAAATTCTTCAGAAGACTCCTTGAAAAAACTTTCTAAACTAAAACTAATTTGTACAGTAACTACAAGGTAAAGTTAAACGAAGACAGTATCCAATAGGTTCACTTCCTTAATTAAGTCTTTAACTGGTTAGTGATTGGTAGCGTAATCTTGAGTATGTTAACAGTGTACAGCAGGTCAACTGAACATACAAAAAGGTTAAAATGTTATAAATGCAAATATACGATAAAGAAGACTTGGAAAATAAAGTTTCCAATATAAATATATATTTTTGACAATGTTGACATATGGTTTAAATATAATTATGAGATTTTTTTCTTTTCATATTATAGCCGCGAAAAATAGACAAAAACTAAAATTCTGGTTCCCATGAAATAAAGCATTACCAAATTGAGCGACTAAAATCCATCAGAAAATTGAAATGTAACACATACAGGACAGTAAAATGAACTGAAACTAAAATGTTCAAACGATTAAACCTCAGAGGAAAAACAGCTAGTTTACTACTTGAAATCCATACATGCATATTTTTTCGCCTTGTTAAAGGTTCTTCTGCAGTTCAAACATGAATAACTCATAAGCATTGTGATAAAAATCTCATTTTATTGCTCGGCGCTTGTGTTGGCGACACTGAACTTCATTAAAAAAACAAAGTCATATCAATGTGTTTTAATTGCATTTTTTAATATCATGCACTCGCTGCAACTCTGCCTGATCATTGCCTCACTAACAGTGCCGCATGAGAAACACGGGGCACAATTTGCCCTCCCACTGTTTCTGTTTACTGCCTCATGAATAATTGCTGCCCCCTTCCTTCTTCGCTCTGGGTCTCACACTCGCTGTTCCCTCCACAATACGTATCTGAGCTTTCGGTAAATGAAGCGTGACTGCGCCATGCCAAAGTTTGAGTCTTAACCTTGATGTGTCATACGCAAACAACATCTGCTGACAAAATAAACGCATCTGAAGGACGTCGCCGTTAATTCAATCTGGCCCGTCTCGCGGCTGCTGAAAACGAGGGTGTGCTCCTTAGCAGCTCGAAACTGAGCAGATTAAAGACCATAAAAGTAATAAGATAATCTCATTCCTTTAACCCTCGGCGGCTGACATGTTATCATCTTTTGAGGGGAAGAGGGAAAAAAAGCAGACACCAGAAGTTGAGAAGAAAACATAAAATTCTCTTTGACACCTATCAGATTCTGTCAGGGCTGGAAAAGAGGACGGATGAGCGCTCGGTAAACAAACCCACGAGTTCCCCCGTAAAGCCGCAGCCGGAAAATCAGACGCGGGAGAAATGCATATAGCATCAAAACATTACTTGTCTGGTACCGTGTCTGCATGTGGCTCTTTAAGTTTAGTTTCTTTGATGCGTATTTACACCCACACCACATCACAATGCAGATCCCCTCCTATGCCTGTATGCCATTATATATGTATGAGCCGAACCGATGCATAAAACATCCACGGTTAGAGATGTCAGTGCGTAATAAAAAAATACAAAAAACTTGTGACATATTATCTCGCTGTAAACTCGCTCCCTTAAAAGGACGTTTTAATCTTAAACAAGCCCAAAAACAACACTGCCCAGGTAGGATCCAATGCATACTTTAAAGGTATTTGCCAATGCATTGCTTCTGGAAACCAGATGATAAATGTGTGCATGAGAAAAAGAGTGGAAAAAGGAGTATATAATGCCACACTGAAGGCAAGACACAGGTAATATGTGTGCAAAGAAGGGTCTTATGTTGTTTTGTAAATCAGCCATCAACCCTAAAGCTACAAAGAAGCAAAAAATTGACCTTTCTGGAGGGAAAATAGTGGATATACAATGCTATCTGCATGGTGGGACACACTGAAGTGTCTCTATCTCCGTCTCAGTATCACCTGAACACACACACACACACACACACACACACACACACACACACACACACACACACACACACTGTACGCTCACTTCCTTATTCCAGCATTATCTCGGCTCGCTCTGGGCAGCTTACTTTGATGATAAGAAAGTGCGGAACAGTTTTTAATTTATCAGCGCCTCCAGGCCCCCTTTTTTTTTTTTCCTTTTGTGCTATCAGTCACATAAGCTGTAGAGAGACAACATACACATCTTAATCCAACATCAACACAACGGCTTAAAATAGCTCACGTTAAAGGAAAAGGCGGGGATTGTTATTTAATAAGCATTATTAGATAAGATTTAGGGGGATGAGTAATGGATCTAATTTTAGGACCTCATGATGAACTGCAGAAATTTTTTTATCTTGGGGATAGTGAGGGTCTCTTGAATCACTGGACTATGATAATTAAAGTAGACAAAAGAGTTTCGGGGGGTTGGTGAGGCTGATGTAATTCAGTTGTTGAAAAGTTACCAGGTTGGACAGATGAGCATGGAGCGAAACCCGCAGTTTGTAAACCATTTTTATGACTTATTCATGCACTGATGTACACCAACAAAATGCAAGGACACCTTTAAAGTGAGTAGAAGGTACAGTAGATACTTTTCTTTCTTCCTCTTTCTATCTCTTTAGATACCTTTACAGATTCATAACTTTATTCAAAAGATTTGAGGCTCCATAGGGACATATAACCAAGGTCAATAACAAATAAGTAATAAAAGGAAATACAACATCAATAGAGAAAAAACACACTAAAACGGGTGGAAATTATTATATTAATGAATCATGAAAGATGGCACAGGTTTTGTTGAATTTGTTCTATAAAATGTCAGCAAATTGTGAAAAATGTCTATAAAGCAAGTCCCGACTAATTATTCAAAACCTAATCAGTTCAGTTAAGTGTCATAGAAGAGAGATAAAAAGAAAAAAAATCACATTTGACGAATTGATTATTTACTAATAACTGCAGCTTTAGTTCAGCATCAATTTAAACCATGTGACCTTTTATAATGAACTCCAAAAAGATAGATTTCATTATTTATATTTATATTATTTATGAAGGTCAAGGAACAAAAAACAACTTTATTTTGTGCTCGTTAAAAGGTTAATTATATAACCTTTTTTATATAATTACAGTTTTACAGATTAAAAGAAAGAAAGTCAGAAAACATGAGGAGAGAAGGATGAGTAATATTCAGAATACACATTGAATACTACACACACTACACTGACACGAAGGTCTTAAGTAATAAGAGTATTTGATATGATTGTGTGCCTCTCAGTCACCCTGTGACTTCACAAAATAAAGCGCAACTTAAAGATTCATCCTTCAGTCACAGTCTTTCTTTACCAGACAAAATAAGCCAAATCCGTCTTTATAAAGTGACAATCAACGCCGTGCGTCAAAGAGGGTTTAAAGCGGAAAAAACTCCCCCCCTCTTGAGTGAATTATTACTGTTACGGCCCAAGTGTTTTTTTAAAACTGCCCCCGCTCACGAACACACCCTGCTGTTTGGACAAACTAACCTTATTTTGCTGTCCAATCTATCTAGGCCAAAGTCAATACAAACAGTGATTTTTCACAGTACTGGCAGGGGCAAATTAGTCTCCCAAACATACAGCGGCACTGCTTAGACAGAGGAGGGAATTCATTGACTCTGTCCAAAAAGAGGATGGGAGCTTTTTTTTTTTTCTCTCTTCCCCTTCTCTATAATACCAACGGCAACTGGGTCCTCCTCACAGACCTCACCAAGCTGCTCGCGCTGATAACACTGGCCTAGACAGGCAACAATGGAATAAACACTGAAGCCAATTACACAGGCTACGGATAGAGACTAACGTTTAGGAAAACACAGCTGACCACATCTCCGCAGAGATGGCCCCAATCTCACATTAATTACATTTAGGACGTTATAATGCATCAGCAGTTAATCAGAGGAGCGAATGAGATCCAGATGGATCCTGGGTGACAGGAATAGCACTGTTTGTTGAATGGGGTGCCGCTTGCAAAGCGCGGATTATATTTGTGTTTGCGATTTAGTGTTTTGCTCTACATTGCAGTGTGGCTCGTTCTGAGCTGCTGGAGTGAATTAAATAGCTTTTTTATAGTGGTGCGGCGTAAGTAGCACAGCTGAATCACGCCACCACTTTCTCTCCCTTTCAGATCCACAGGTTTTTTGTGAGATTCGCATTAAGCCTTCTGTGTTTTTTTTGTTTTTTTCAGTTGAAAAGGACAGAATGCCATTAGCTTAATTAGGTAGCGTTCTTTTGAGAAAATAAAAATGAAGTAAAAGTGAGAATCTGCAAAAGCCAAGCGTAAACACGGGATAAGTAAAAAAGCACCTTAGTGTACGTACGTTTGAGCCCGGAGGAGGATGTGGGAGGTCTGGAGGATGAAGAGGAGGAAGAGGAGGATGTCTTGATGGGGAAGGAGGTCTTCCCGCGGCGGGAGGAGGGAGCCAGCACCCTGGAGCGTTTGACGGGGATCACGGCTCTCGGTGGGGGGGCCACTCTGTAGTCAAAAAGCCTTGAGAAAAGAAAAAACTATAATATTACACTTCACTTCTTACACTTTTTCTATTAGCAGCTGTCTTTTATGAGAGGCCCTAAAGCATAAGAAAATGCCCATCTACTGCAGCTGAAAGGTTTTTCCGTTTATTTCACCTCTTTCCAAAGACTTTTATCTGTTCCCAGTATTGTATTTCCAGATAGATTTTCTATGTATTTCTCTTGGGTTCTTTCTCTCGAACGGCACAAATACAACAAAAGTACATTTCAAATCTACCATATTGCTTTTTCTGCATGACTACCCAGGCTGGTGCATGCATGCATATAATCCCTTCACATATCTTTTGAAAGTGAAGAGGATCAAAAGGAAAGGGTGCTAAATGTCAAATGAGGGTGTCAGCTTTGAGTGTTCTCGGTGACAGTAGACGTCTGTCACGGCTCTCAACAAGTCTGACATTTAGAAAATGTCTCCACAGATAAGCAGTCAGATCACTGGAGGATAAATGAGAGAGATAACAAGTGTTCCTTCATCAGCGCGTTTCGAGTTGTGTGCTTGATCTGTTCAGCCATCATGACAAGTTTACTATTTGAAGGTGCCTCTGTGGGAAGGTTTCTGAATTATATCTGACGAGGGAGACTTTTAATGAGGGACAGTCGCAGATCTGACGGGAAAGCCTGTTGATCGTTAGCTAAGCCCCGCCCCCTGAACAGCGATTGTCCAATCATAGCTAATTCTGTCAAGCTTTTATCTCGATAAATTGTTAAAAAAGGTGGTGTCTTTCATTTAGCCTTTCCCAAAACCTACAACAATAGAGGAAAAAAGTGTACGGAATTGATAATACAGTGTTTATCTGCCTTTACTTAACATGCATTTGCGAATAAGTTCGGCTAATGTGTTTGGTTTGTGGGGCTGCAAGCTACGTAAAAAAAAGCCTTTTGACATTTTTTGTATAGTAATTCCTAACTGGAAGATGGATCGTACAGTGCCAACCATGAAATGACAAAATGACACTGATCTCACATTTGTCCTTATCATATAATACTAAGACTAGTTCTACACTGTTGAGGTTCTTTAACATGAATCACAAACTGGTGATATAACTTTTTGGCCTGAAACATGTGAGCTTTAGCAGAGAAATATTTATTTATTTAGCAAAATGATCGTAATTATAAATTGGCACTGTTAGCACTGTAAACTTCATGACGTAATCGTGAATAGTTCCCTTGGTCAATCTCAAATTTAATAACATAATGTGAATGATACGTACCTGCTGTAGAAATCATCTCTGTAGTACTCATAATCAAACTCATAACCGCTGGAGAGAGAGAGAGAGACAAAAGGGAGGAGAGTGTGAAGAGACAGGGAGAAAGAAAGATGGCAGATACAGAAAGAGATGGGTTTTATTAAGACCAGCCTTTTGGATCTGTCAGGAGTAAGCAGATCAAACTTGAGCTGTTTTGACTCGAACGGACACGTTGCAGTTAATGCCTAAAGCTCACCGCAGGTTGAGCAGCGAGCCTGAGCCACGCTGGCATCCAAAGACCGCAGATCAACAACAACAAAGTTTCAGCGGGGAAAATGCAGTCAGAGAATGAAGGAAAAATCTTTTCTTAGACCCCGGAGAGGAAAATCAATGTTAAGTACACGCTCAGGATGGCAAACTAATTTATAATTCAGGGAGAGAAATAAAATAAAAAGAAGAGGAGCAAAGAAGGAGCTGTTTTGAAAAGCTGCTATTCTCGCAGGAATTTTAATCAGGATTAATGTATTACTATTTCAATTTAGGGTGGTGTAGCGTTGGTTTTTTTTTTGCCTCTCCTGTTCCTGCTCCGTAATTACCATATTACATCCTGTCTGTTTTCAGCTGCAGCTATAAAATGCAAATGAGGCTGTATAAAAAAAAACAATGCACAAACTAATAAATTAGCAGAATAAGACATGTAATGCAACAAAGCAACAATTCAAAAAGGGCTAAATTAGTGGGAATATAAACTTTGCCAATGGAGTAACTATTAGAGTACACATTTAAGTGTCCCAACGAATAAAAAAACAAACACGTCTGCCCCTGTGCCAGTAAACAAGCACTGCTTTGATCTGTTTGTGACCAGGAGATGTGTACGGGCCAGAAAATCAGGGTCACGCTTAATGAAGCTTATACAACAGCATCTCCTTTGAGCTTTACAGGCCCGAGCCTAACAAACTCCAGTCAAGGCTGAGAAATGTGGAGAGCATTAAAAACTCAATTAGAAATTCAAGGTTCAAAAGGAAAAAAAATAATAGGAATCCTCGTATTCAAAATATGACTCCACATTTACATCAGCGGGAGCAGCAGGAATGCGGGAGACGGTTAATATTTATGGCTGCACCTTTGCATGAGAAGGAGTGAGTCTGAAGGAGGGCAGATCTTACCTGTAAACAGCTGAGAGCGGCCGTTTGGAGCCGGCTTTGGGCCTGTATGGCTTGGGCTCACCTGCCATGTTTATATCTGCAAAAACATGAACAAAAATCACTTGTCAGTCGTTGCTTCATAACAGAGAATATCAGGATTCTTCATATTTGAGATGCTGACAACTGCATTTTTTGCAGTGTTGCATGGAAAATTACAATGAATCAAATATTAGAGTAATTGGCAAATATTTTTCTGTTGATCAACTAATCAATTAGTTCGATAATTGTTGCAGTTGTAGTTATCGTACCACCTGCGTTAACCCTTGTGTTGTGTTGGAAACCCCCTTAATGATCTTTCAACTTGAAATTCGATGACTTTTTGTAGAATGACCCCAACATGAGGTAAAGTAAAACATTGCCTTTGTTCATATTTCCATGAAAGCTGTTCACCAACAGGGTACAGATCTTGATTAGGGGTCGTTTTTTTTTTTACCCAGCAGCTATAAAAATCATTTTCATACCAGAAAAACCAAGCACACATGCATGCACGTACGCATGCATGCTTTCTTAAAAAATAAAGTGCACAAAAATTTACAAAATCAGCCCACATATTTGTAATTGGTGAATTTTGCAACCATCACTGTTCCAGTTGCACATTGTGTTAATCCAGGGTTGAAAGGCTCGTTGATCATTAAAACACCTGAGCATTGTGTTAGCACAGCTGAAACTGTTTTGTGCTGATTTGAGAAGCAATAAAATGATCCTTCCTCAGGCTGGTTGAGTATCTAGAGATAAAGTTGGAGACAGGTTAAAATTATCATGTCTACCCTTGTCAATGTCTTTACTATATTTGCGATTCATTTTGTAACTCATTTCATTAAGTTTGTTTGGAAAACAACACAGACATTTTCTGGGTTACCCCAAACTTTTGACTGCTAGTGGATGAACTCCATGTGTAAAATATGTAAACCTTAAAACACCTCAAGGTGTGCTAGACGCCTCCTGAGGCCAAAAGAACTACACTGTCAGCAAGGAGAAGAAATGCAAGAATAACTTCCAAAAAAACCCAAACCCTTTCCAACAGCAGATTTGAGTATGGCAGTTTGAAACAACTATAAAAATGTTGATTTGATTCACAAAACTGGTGAATTTTCCCCCTATAAAATGGGAATCGGCCTCAAAGTCTTGACTGTAATCATTCATTATCCTTAACCGCTTAGCCGCACGTAGTAATGTCCTTATATCTGCTAAAAAACTATTCTGTGCTATAAATTATTTATTTCATATTTATATACTGCTACTTGATGCCAAATAGGAAGGTTCAAGTAAAGTGTTACTATTTGTATATATGAATTTATGAATATTCTTTACTGGACATTATCCTACAGGATTTAATGCCTACGAATGCCAACGTTTCCCCCACTTCGCTGTAACCTGATTTAAAATACAAGAACTGTGTCATTGAAAGCGAGGCAACTTCCTTTCTTCAAACAGAGCGCTGGCTCATGATGGTACTGATGGTACTGCATTATAGCTCAAAGCAGTGCCTGAACACAGGGGAACATAAAAGTACTATTCTATAATAAAAGAGAGTAAAATATCAATTCAAGTTCTCCGGAAGCTCTGTGCTGTTTTATATTGGAAAACTGAACTTTTCATGAGACATTTAAATAAGAGACACACGAAGAAGCTGCAGTACTGTAGGACACATTCGCTAATGTTGAGGTGCACTGCGAGAGCCAATTTTCTGAGGCGAGACTTGAGACCTTGCTACCGTGCACTGGAAAGATTACAAAATGAAATTCTTGTTGCGAGGCAGGAGAGAATCCTTGAACACATAAAAACAATGAAAAGGAATAAGCATACAAAGAGAAACTCCAACAAAAGCTGGATGTTCAGGGAGCTTTGATTTATAGCTGGGTGTTCGTTCTTAGTGCAAAAAAAAAGAAAAGAAAATGGCTCAGACACAAGACTGTACACCTGATGGTACCAGTCAGTGATGCAGGATTTTTTCCAATGGCTATCTGTGCATTGCCAAGGGTGCTGCAAGGTCCTTGTGTTTTGTTAACAGTCTGAGTGGCTTCCGGGAGAGGAGCCAGTGGGCCGAAGCAAGCACCCGGTCCAAAGTTAAAGTCAAAAGGCGAGAAAAAACAGCGACAATCTTTATGGCTGTGGACATGAGGCTATATCCATGAAGTTAAGTAGAGAATGGTGCAGTAGAATAACACTTTTAACTGAACTGTAGCATTAAAAGTAGCTTTCACATCCTTATCTGAGGTCAGGTAGGAGTTATTAGTGGTACACAAAAGTCACGTCTGATTCGTAGCCCTGTTTAGGAGACATGGTTCGGTGCAAATTCGGTACAGTGGGGAAAAAAACCCTAATAAATAAGGATGTGTTTCTTCTAAACATATTTTTCTTTTAAGACACAATCCTGAAGAAACACTTGGTCTAGGTTAGGCCAAAACAGAAGTGAGAAGGGGAATAAGAGAAGAAGAAGAAGAAGAAGAAGAAGAAGAAGAAGACTTGATTGCTCACACATGCTGTTGTTCTCCTGGGTGGATTAAAAAAATAATGCTAGAATGGGTTGCCAGATATACTTAGGTGGCCTTTTATATACCTGGTGGTTCGCCAAGTACAGTTTATACTTTGATGTAGAGCCATGAAACTGTCAGCAGGGGCTACTTTTTAATTTGCAAAATGTGTCATAATGACAAATGCTGGCAGGTAGTTGGCAACATACTGGTTCAGAAAATCGGAAAAACGGAACTCGACCAAGCTCTAACTTGGGCCACTGACAACTTTGGTCAACTTTATTATACATTATAAAATGAGGAACATTTCTGTATTGCACTATACAAACACTGAACAAAAACTTTCCCAGAAGGCAACATAGCAGGCTATAAAATAGAAAAGCATATTGTATGCTATGAAACTAAAAATACTAAAATACATCAATAAAAAGATAAATCTTGTGCATTAGGAGGAATATAATGATTAGGTCCAACTTGGCTTCATGTAGAGATTCCTGGTTCCCTTAACATCTTATCACCTCAGTGATCGGCACATCTATGTGATGCTGTTGAATGTGTGTTAGCATGTTCAACGTGTTTCAATTCGCACACCCTACAACTTTGGACAAATGGCAACAAACATCCTAGTCTTGTACACAGCTGTCTCGCCAATGTTGTTGTAGCCGATCCCCCAATAACCCCAGTTTCATTTGTGCTGCTCGCCAAATTGTGATTAACATGCCAATTTTCCATCCATCCATCCATCCATCCATCCATCCATCCACACACCCTCCCACCCACCCATCCATCCATCCATCCATCCATCCATCCATCCACCCACCCATCCATCCATCCATATATATACATATATATATATACACACATTACCCTAAAAAGACATGGATAAACTGCACAGGGAATTCTGGAGAATGTGTGTTGCTTGGAGTGAGAAAACTGAAATACTTTCTGACCAAAGGCAGCAGAAGGACCATTTCATAGAGCGAGAACAACCGATCAGCAGGTGCCCTTGAGAGACGGAACCCAGCTCAGCTCGGCTAAGTGCCTCATTGGTACATAGATCACTTATAAAAGCACTTTCTGACAAGTTGTTGTACTTGGAAGCAGCCAAGTTCTCACTACCGTTGTGTCCCTTCCAGCTGTACACATTTGCTTAAATAATTTATGCGTCCGCCCTGCCTGTCCGTGCAGTCCCCTCCAAATACCAAACAAGTGGAACTGCCCCAATCCCCGGGAGTGGAACCGCACCGGGGTGAAAATAAGCTTCAGGCAAACTCTTGCCTCCTTCTCCCAGTGGCTGCTCTCACGAGAAATAGGATTAAACCCTGCTCTGTTTGTATACTACCTCTTTAGACATGCTAAAACATAGGCTCTTTACATGGGGCTGCATGACCAAAGGGATGTAGAAGTGTGTGTATGAGTGTGTGAATGTGTGTGTGTGTGTGTGTTGGGGTTGACCATCATTCTTATTTAGGAGATAATTAGGATTTTGTTCATTAACCTGAAGGTTTACTTAGAGAGGAAGAAAAAACCTTTAATTAGCCCACATCAATCCAGCCAAACATAATTGGCATCCAAAACCTCAAGCAATCCAAAAATCCCTGACCCCAGATCACACGCAGTGCTATTTAATGGTTCATATATAGTTCTCTGCTGAGAGATTCTGTCCTAAACTTGGCAAGTGTTGCATCTGTCAGGAGCTTCAGCCCGCTCTGATTGAGACTGTCAGGATGAGTCTGGTTCAAGAGTTGAGTGCACTGGAGCAATCAATGCCACGTTTTTGGACTCTGGGAAAAGTTACTTTCAGAGCTATAATGATTAGTTGAAAACTGTTGGTGAGTGAGTAGATAGTTGTTAATCATTTAAATTACTTTTTAAAGGAAAAATGCCAAACCATTTGCTCGAGGTGGGAATCACGATTTTTATCAAATAAGAGAATATTCTCAGTCTATTCATCTCACTTCAGTCTTTTATTTAAGTCTTTGCAAATGAAGACAGTAATGGATATGTTATTTCTTTGCAGACTTTGGAGAACCTATTTTCCTTGAGATAGCATGACGTCAGAGGTCACATGACCGCTTTGAAAATCTACATGAAACATCCAAAAATAGCCTGATTTTGCAGCATTATTTCGACAACTTCCCTTACGTAGTTGCCTCTAGATTCCTTGGATCTTCTAGTTTCATATGATACCAGTATCTCCAGTATATTCCTAAAACTGTGTTTTAATTGTGTTAAATTCTGTGTAGCACTTTAAAAACCCTGTGTTTGTTATAAACGTGCTAAATAAAAAAAGTGGATAGGATTCAAAACTGAGCCCGCTACGGCCTCCGGAAAAAAAACGGTGAAAATACTGACGACCGTTGGAACGCTAAATATCGATACTTGGTGGCCATGAATTGATATATTATTGCCACGCAAAATATTGTGATTCTATGTTGTATCACCTCTACCTTTCGCTGCTACCAGCTTCTTATATAGGATTTTTTTTCTTCACATTTCTCTGTTGTTAATGGATCTTTTTGGGTTTTGTATGGTTAGTAGGACACTTGAAACACTTCAGTTACTTCTGGCAAATTGTATTAGAAATTTGATGGATTTTAGCCTCCAAAAAAGTGGAAAACCTTGGAGTTTGTCTCAATGTAGGGACTATTTTAGACTACAGCTGCTTTTAAAGTAATTCAAATCAGTTTGGACTTCAATCATGACTGAAATTAACAATTATTTTCATTAGTAATTCACCCATTTATGACTTTTTTTTCCAATAATCAATGAATCTTTTGTCTATGTAATGCCATACAATAGTGAAAATACTCAACACAGTTCCCCAGACATCTTCAAATTGGTTGTTTTCGTCTGTAAAACTGGAAAAAAAGCAGCAAATCATCATGTGTTAGAAGCTGAAAACCAGCACATGTTTGTAATTAGCAGTGTGTGATATATTACACGGTCCTGTGGTGGTTATGTAAGTCTGTCAATTAAAAAGATGAATGTCAATTGCTTCATGGAGATTGTTGTTATTTTTTGTTTCAGCACATATCCAACCACCTCCACCATTGCTGCTACCAGATTCTTAAATAAGAGTATTTTCTTCTTCACATTTCTCTGTTGTTAATGGATCTTTTAGTGTTTTGTATGGTTAGTAGGACACTTGAAACTCTTTAGTGTTGTTTCGGCACACATCCAACTTGATGATCAACACAGTTTCTTGCAGACAAAGTATACAGACATAATGAGAAATTAAGACTTTTGGTTTGTGAATACTAATGGCATTGTTGCACATGATGGCAATCAGCAGCTTTGGTACAGAAGCACTTTTTTTCAACTCCGTCCTCCTTGAAAAGACTTTAGATGGGATTGTATAAGCAGAGATGGAATGTTTGTTTGTGTGAAAAGGGTTTGAGAGGAACTAATTGTAAGACATGCTGTTAAGGATTATCTCCGACGCAGCTTTTAATAGAGCACTTTGTATCTGTGCAGCACTGAGGACTAAGTTTGCTCTGGACTAGGGATGGGCGTTGGAAGAAACCTGCCAACTCGAGCATCTATAACATTAACATTAACATTAACGATCAATTAATGGATAATTTGCTATGCATGCATACATGGGCAAAATAAAAGATATATATAGCACAATGCAAAAGCCTGTTTTGATAATGGATGCTTTTATTTTGGAGTTCAAGGAGTTCAATGTCTTTAGTTTTAGCTCCCAAAAGGCATGAGGTAGTTTTCACAGTAATCTTGAATATTTAAATGTGTTTTGTGTTTACATAAGTTTTGGATAAAATTAAACCTAGTAATTCATGCTAACAAGGTTTGCTACAGTAAGCTAGTTTTGCTCAAATTAATACTCTTGTATTTCTGTGTTTTATAATTGTTATTATAAAATGGCTTTTGTAAAGCACTTTGAGTTGCATTTATATGTATGAAAAGCGCTAGATAAATAAAGTTTGATTGATTGATTGATTGAAACTTTCAGTTTGCAAACTGTAGCTTTATCCAACTTAATTCTCAGCTCATTGGCTTATTGACGTACGGCCGCAGAACTGAACGCTCGGCGTGTTTCAGTTCAGTGAGTACTGATACGCAGTCAGAGATAAAATTAAAATAAAAAAATACACAGATCGATTAAAAATTCCATGTGATCGACCAAATTCTTAATTGACAATTAATCCATCATAGTTTAATTATTCCCATCTGTAGTCTGGACTTTCCCATTGGTTTTGCACTGGTACTTTGTCTGCTTGCTCCATCTGCAGCTGTCAGACAGGGCAGCGGTGGAGCTGTCTGTGGTGCTGAACCAAGGCTTTTTTTAAGGTCTGCTGCACTGTTCTGTCTGGGCAGCATACACAACCAAAGGGCTCGACCTTGCAGCTGCGTGAACATACACATGATGCAATTTGAATTTGGCAGCCGTGAAATTATTTATAGATGTGTTTTGAGCTCGACTCCTAGCTTGACTTTTCTATCTCTTGGAGAGAGAGAGAGGGAGGCAGGGAGGGTGTCTTGTCTGTCTATAGATCCTGAGACAAACACAACGCTGAATTAATATTTAAGGGAACGCCGTTATTGGCTGAGAAAACGGGGGGAAAAAAAGGTTGCGGAGGTAAATTGCAGTGGAAAGACAGAGGCACAGAGCGTGAGTAATCACTAAGGACAGACCTGTGTTGCTCTGTCAAGAAAACAAGGATCTGTGACTCCCCGAAGCAACCTGCCCATGTGTTTTATTGGGCTCATTTGTTGCCTTACATCTCTGTCTCCCTCAGACTTCTCTTGCTCACGCTTTCTGTTCCGCCCTCGGCCTCGACCGATCCCTCAACATCTCTTTCTCTCTCTTCATTCCCCTCACTTCTCTCACCTTCCCCATCCCTCGCACGACATCTATCTAACCCCTCCTCGCCAATCCGCCACTCTCTTTCACGCTCCGTACCCCCCGTGTCTCTGTGCCCGACGAGGAAGCTCATTATAAGACGTTTCAGTGCAAAGAATCACCTGTTGGGCCTTTTCTATTCGACACCTGTGCCGAGAACGAAAAGCTTTGCAAGTCTTTTTTTCCTCCCCCCCTTTCATTAGCGAGGGATGAATAACAGCGGCGCAATAGAAAGTCGAAGGCTTTGAATAAATCAAGGCTATAAACTCAGCCATATGCCAACATATTGCCGGGGAATCACTGGGATGAGAAAGCACTCCTGTGAAAATCAACAGGACCCAGAAACATAAGGAGGGTGAGTCTTGTGAGAATGCAGCGAACAGGAAGACACCTTATATTCCTGGATGGAATATGAATGAACTGCTGGAACAGTCAAAGGAAAAACCTGCTGCTCCTGCCGAAGCCACAACAAATCAGGCTGTAATCTTCCCGTCTCTGTCGCGTTCTGTTTCGGCGGGTCTACCTTTTTCTCTTCCTCTCATGGAACAGAAGAGCGAAAAACCAGCTAATAGCTCAAGGCTTCAGAGGGAAGTTAACAAGCCCGGGTAGCAGGGGTTAGCACAAGGTCAGAGAG
Source organism: Centropristis striata (assembly GCF_030273125.1). Lineage (NCBI taxonomy): Eukaryota > Metazoa > Chordata > Actinopteri > Perciformes > Serranidae > Centropristis > Centropristis striata. The sequence goes on from NC_081539.1 coordinate 11,020,591, forward strand.
AAGGAGAGATGGATGGATTGTATCACGTCAGCCAAAGAACCTCTTTGTATTAGTGTGGGCAGAGGGTGGAAAGATGGATAGAAGGACAGATTCCTGAAAATCTGCTTCTTTTTGCAAGACCCTGTTATCATCAGCTGGTGCTGCTGGAATAATGACAATTCAACCGCCCAGCTTTTTAATTGCACATTCTGCACAGGCTTTCAGTTCAAACGTAGTGGCGAACACTTTTGTCTAAACATATGGCAAGCCCCTCCGTCAATGCATAATGAAGATAAAACCTTGAAACTGCATTGCTTATTAACAAAAACATCCATACATACAGGCTTAATATAATAAATATGTAGAGCAGAAGTTCAGTGCAAGCTTCTGAGACAAAAGCGACACCAAATTACACCGACTGTACGCCTGGAAACACACCAAAAGCAGTCATTTGCATGTCAAACCCCATTGTAGTTAAGAGCAAACCCAGCAACCAAAGCACAGCTGATTTTTGCTGGTTTCTGCTGCTGCAAATGACCTGTTTGGACACCTGCTGTGGTGCAGCACAGAGGCTGTAATTGACAACATAACAATTGATGTGAGTCCATTACCACCTTAAATATGTCTGGGCCCATACAGAGACTGGAAATAAACAGAATGCAAGCCTGTCCTTAAAGACAACGGTGACATTAACTAGTGGTTGTATTAGAGTGTTGTTTAGGTTATGTTATACTTCTGTATCAATCTGGAATAGAGTTGCATGTAGAGTTGGATGGTATTTTTCCCAGGCATGATTCTGTTTTGCAGGTATTTTTCTTATAAACCAGAGTGCTGAGCAAATTAAAATTTTGGTCTGATGATTGTGCTAAATGACAAGGGATCCCCACAGTCATTTGGCTAGATCTTCTTGGAACCGTGAACGTCCAGGACTAAAATTTGTGCCAAACCAGCCAGTAAATGCTGGAATATTTCACTGGTTAAATGAAAACGTTGACCTTTTGGTGGTGCAAAATGAAAAATCAGAGGATAACCAAAGACAGAAAATTTCATCCTCTTGAGATCATGAATGACAATCCATCTATTGGTTGTAGTTATGTCAGTTTGGCAGCTAGAGTGGCCATAAACTCTAATACAATCCTTAGCTTGAATTAATTTCAAATTGTGGGTCAAATTTGGCAACAATGGCACCATATTTTGGTTCCAATTGCTGCATCAAAGTATTGTGAATTCACTAGCATCACTGACTGGCTTATTCTCTGTAGCAGTGGCTGAGGATCATGGGTATAGTAGTCTTTAGAGCCGTCCACCAAGTTGAAATAAGTACTCCACTTATATAAAATTGCACAAAAAAAGTCTATGGTGTAGATGGGTAGTATACATAACATTACCTGGAAGGCCCAAATGTTTCCTATGTTTAGAAACATTAATAATTCCATTAAAATAAACAGATATGGATGGAAAGGGAATGTAAAATTACAGATAGATTAGATTGTTGGAATTATTGGCCTGGATATGTCTGCCTTCTTCTCTGTAGCACCTCACTTATGATGTTTAAAGGGCAAAAAATACATTTGAAAAACTCAACAGCATCACAGGTAAGAGGGAAAAACGCTGTTACATTAAAGCTTAGTCATGCAGCTGTGACAAAGGGACCGAACCTGTGATATTAAATTCATAGGCCAGTCTTGCTAACGTTGAACACCTTGTTTCCATCAAAGAATAAAAAAAATCTTTTCTCCTCCAGATTACCCAAAATGCTTCTGTGTCGCCCTTTGAGTCATATCTTGGACGTGCAGCACAGCGACCAGGTGATTGACTGCAATAAACTCCCTTTCAGACATATCAGCGAGGACCTTCAAGGAATGAGCAATGTGTTCTTTTCTTCGCCAAAAACAGGGGGGGGAGAATTCCCCGCAGACCAGCGCTGATGGTTCTGCAACACATTTGTCACTTTTTTTTTTCCCCTTTTGCATGATGTTCTTTCATTTCATTCTCTACTTGATGAGATAAACATTAAAGGCAAAAGAAGAGAAAGGACGCAGAGGGAGCTGCCGATCATCCCTTCATGGAACGAGAAGCTCCGGTGACAATCTCCCCAACGTCTTAATTAATTGAACAAAGTAACTAATCATGCAAATTGGTCCTCAGCAGGAGAGACGTAAGAAAAGAGACGCGAAGGGAGTGAAGGAGCTGGATCAAGCAGGTGATGGACGTGCAGGAGGGACAGGTAGGGATGTGGGAAATTCGTCTCTAGTTAAGCTTCAGCTTGATCGTCTTTGACACGCTGAATACCCAGTGCTGCACAACATGACCTGCAGGACCTGGACGGTGTGGGCATCATAAAACTTAGAGGTGGGTGGAAAAAATCGAGTTGATCATCAAGTTGGATAAGTAATGGACAAAAATACTGACAATCTCAATGGATCGACTGTCATTTATCTTTTTAATTGACATACTTACATAACCACAACATGATCGTGTAATATATCACACACTGCTAATTCCAAACATGTGCTGGTTTAAGCTTTGATAAAGCTTGATTTTCTGCTTTTCTCAGTTTTACAGACAAAACAACCAATTTGAAGATGTCTAGGGAACTGTGTTGTGTATTTTCACTATTGTATGGCATTATATAGACAAAACATTAATTGATTATTGGGAAAAAAAAGTCATACATGGGTGATTTACTAATAAAAATAATCTTTATTTTCAGTCATGATTGAAGTCCAAACTGATTTGAATTACTTCAAAAGTCTAAGTCCCTACATTGAGACAAACTCCAAGGTTTTCCACTTTTTTTGGAGGCTAAAATCCATCAAATTTCTAATACAATTTGCCAGAAGTAATTGAAGTGTTTCAAGTGTCCTACTAACCATACAAAACCCCAAAAGATTCATTAACAACAGAGAAATGTGAAGAAAAAATAATCCTATTTAAGAAGCTGGTAGCAGCAAAAGGTAGAGGCTGGAGAAAAATTTGATACAGCATAGTGTTGCGATATTTTGCGTGGCAACAATATATCAATTCATGGCTGCCAAGTATCGATATCTAGCATTCCAACAGTTGTCAGTATTTTCACAGTTTCTTTTTTTCTGGAGGCTGTAGCGGGCTCTCTTTTAGGAACATACTGTAGATACTGGTATCATAAGAAACTAGAAGATCTAAGGAATCTATAGGCAGGATATCATGCAGGGAAGTTGTTGAAATAACGTTTCAAAGCTAGGCTTTTTTTATGTTTCATTCAAAAAAATTCAGAGCAGTGAAGCTTAAAGTTGAGGAAAGTTTGATAAAATGCTGCAGTTGTTGTCGTCCATACATGTTTGATATCAGTTCAGTTCAGTTTGACTGAATACTTTGTTGGTCAGTCTGTGGGTTTGACTCTCATTGTGGAGAAATAAAAAGACTGAAGTGAGATGAATAGACTGAGAATTTTCTCTTATCTTTGAATTTAATTTTGTGGACACAAAATGCAAATAAACAGTTAAATCATAATATGTTGTATCGCCATATCGTAAAATGCTTAAAATCGCGATGATATTGTATCGTGACTCAAGTATCAGGATAAAATCGTATCGTGGGACCTCTGCTGATTCCTAAAAACTCCAGATCCAACTTTCATCTTTCTCTGATATATTTCTGGTATAAACTATAAAATATATAAAATATAACAGGTATAAACTGACAACTAAAATGGACAAATTGTCCACAAAATCTCACAGTGAATTATAATGAAATACATTTACAGTGGATCTTTCTGCTCCATGCTGAATCAGACCTCGCATTTAATTCACTGCACTGGGACATTAGCCTTCTTCTTACTATTCTGCGCCTGCAGAGCTCTCATCCAAGGACACAAGGAACTTTGGACCCTTCAAACTCAAATACCCTTTTTCCCTCTCAACCACGACGGAGAGGAAAAAAAGCTTGTTTACTGGCATGTCTCAACAACAGGAGAGTCGCAGCACGCCAACGCTGTGGACGGCTGTTGTCTAATTACATGGAAAAAAGAGTGGCGAGGAGACCGAGGGTCTATCTGCATATCAAAGGTGCTCTTCTTTCAACTCTGAAGATCAAACATCAAACGGGGATTCGGGGGAGCCTTGAAACAAAGTTCAAGGTGCAGCGAGGTAAGGTGGCTCTCTACATTTTTCTGTTTGAATTCAAAATTTTTAGTTTACACACAGAATTTCTTTCCCAACAAACTCAGAGTTGGGCTCAGAGTACAGGGATTTGAGTCAAATTATCACTGATTCACAACAGGTTATCTGGTCTATGGCCTTGCTGCCATTGTTTGTTCTATTACCAGGTACTGTTTGCGATTCATCCGACCCACCCTGATCATTTTTAACACGCTTGAAATATTTAGAAGTTAAATCACCATGATTTTACAGAGCGCCACAGGAATGAGTTCTTAAAACAGGAAGTGAGTTAGCATGTTAGCACTCTGGGGTCTTTCCTCTCAAACTCAATGAGGATTTTGAATGTGTTGGTGGTTAGATGCTTGAAATAAGGTCTGTGGTTAACACAAGCTTAAGAGATATTTGTGTTCTTTTGTACGGCATAAATGGCCCAGACTGGTGTGGGCAGTTTTGGATTTTATGTGACTTTTTAAAAAGTGATGATTTTTCAGTAAAACATAGATTTATTTTTGGGGCCTAAACAATTAAAATGTAAATCACTATATATATTTGTGCTCTGTGAGTACATTAGAGCTAAAATGAATTGGCCAATCTTTCAATTTGTCAACCTCAACTGAAAATGTATCTGTGAATATTTAAATATCTGAGTTATTGCTGCCTTTTCCACAAAATACCATTTTTTGTGCTGGTTCCAGCTTCACAAAAATAAAGATTTGATGCTCTTTTTTTCCTCAAACGTGATAGCAGACTAAATATAATTTAGTTTTGGGCTGTTACTCAGAAAAACAAGCAGTGTGAAGATGTCACGTTGGGTTCTTGGAAATTATAATGAGCATTTTTCAACTAAAACAATTATTTGATTAATCAAGAGAAAGGTCAAGTATTGTTGGTTTCGGAAACTGTGATGTGATTACCCATTTCCTTTCAACCCTACTCAAACGTGACATGAAAAATCACATTATTACACTATTTTTGCCCATCATGAGTTAGATTTTGCAATATATTGCAAGAGCGAGTCCACAATTAGGATTCCAAGCCATTCCTTCCTGGCGCCATATAAAACAGCGTTCAAGGTGACACGAGCTTCAACACAATGGTGCATTTTGGTTTTAGCTCTGAATATACCTTTTCCTTTTCATAAGAAAACAAGGCTGCGTCTCAGGAAAGAGATTTTATTATTCACAGCATCACAAAATAATATCTTAAAGAGACGTGTGATGAATACAAACCAAATTTGTCTTCAAATTGTTTTGTCTGACATTGAGTCCAGAGATGACGTTCGATTTAGGATAAAACACAAAAGAAGAGCAAATTTATTTGAAAACTCAAAATCAGTGAATGTTTTCTGCGTATCCTCTTACTTCATTCTTCTCTCCTTGCAACGGCAACTATCTACTCGATGAGATAAACATTAAAAAGTGGGGAAAGAGAACGAGAAAGCGGGACGCAGACCGAGCTGCCGATCACCTCCTAATTGAACGAGAAACTCTGGCGGCAATCTCCCCATTGACTTAATTAAGTGAACAAAGTCACTAATCATGCAAATTGGTCCTCAGCAGGAGAGACGTAAGCAAAGAGACGAGAAGGAGCTGAGGCAAGCGGGTGACGGACGTGCAGCAGGGACAGGTATTCCTCTTTGGCACTGTCGTCTTTGTCATGAAGCCCTCACTGGATCGAAGCTGGAACAGTCTGAGATGAAGGAATTGCCGCATCTAATACCCGACGTTGTACATCATGACCCTCAGGCGTGGCCCAGACTGGTGTGGGCATCATAAAACGCCTTTCATCTTTTCTTCTCTGATATATTTACAAGGACTGATAAGGCCAGACTTTTTGCCAAAAAATCTAAGAGTGAATTACACTCAGAAATGCCTTTCGCTGGGGATCCTCACAGACTTTCACAAAAGCATTCTTGCTCCACGCTGAATCAGAGCCTCATCTGTCATTCACTCCACTCTCAGACAATACGTTTAAGTGTTTCAAATAGAAGTGGCTGCAAGAAAGCCGATCACAAATTCCCAGAACCCAAGGTGAAGTCTTTAAAATAGCTTGTTTTGTCTGAGGTTCCATTTACAGTTGTAGCAAACAGAGAAGAGCCTCACACTTGAGCTTTAAACCAAAGCAAATGTTTGGTGTGTTTGCTTGTTAAATTACTACATGATTAATCAATTATCAACTGTGGTTGGGAAAGTTTTGTGTTGTAATTTGCCTAATTGATTAATTATCTAATTGTTTCCAAACTAAAAAGTAAGACACCTCTTTCTCTGTTGGCTTTAATGGCACATCTTGATTCATGATTAGGGTTATTATCATCTGCATATTGTTTACTAATTTCTCACTTGGCTCATAAAATATTCGGGATGCATGAAATGGGATTTTTTTTTTCAGCTGATAACTGATGATTACCTGTTTTTCATAACCAATAACGATGACATAACTGATCATTTCACATTGTTTGTATTTTCAAAAAAAGTTCATAAACTGTAGTTTATGCACCTAAAAAATGGTAAAAAAAATACTCACTACATCTAGATAGATAGATAAATCCTAACCTAATCTGTCGATCTGTCATGTCACTGTATATATATATATATCATATTATGTGTTCATAATAGATCAAGATAAGGGAACCAGCTTTAAATTTGCATACTGTGTGAAAATAAATCAATTTGATTTAGTTTTGTCCCTCTATCTTCTGCTTTAATATTTTTTATTAGAATAATACATAATGATATAAATTTCCTTAGCCCAATATATATCCTCCATCCTGAGATTATATATAAACAAATGATCTGACATCTTCAAATTGGATGTTTTTTCCCCAACCAACCATCTGAAGCCCAGGATTAAGTTACATATCATGGAAAATGTTACAATTCAGATTAGGGATGGGAACAATTAATCGATGATTGATGATTAATGGCTGTTAAGAGTTTGGTTAATCTAATGTTGGCACCGAATAAAGAGACAAAACACAGTATTATAGTTTTTTTTGCACATCCTCGCAATATGTAATAGACTATGCCTTGTTTGTGTTTAAGAGCCCTAGGCTTTTGATGCATGAAAATAACAAAATAATTGAGAAACACACATTACTTACCTATTTTTGTTATATAGACAACTGTTAAAAGAAACATTTAGGGACAGGAGTATCTATAAAAATATAACAATTAATCAATTGATTGATCGTTATAGATGTTTGAGTTGGAAGGTTTCTTCCAAACGCCCATTCCTATTTCAGAGGCTGGAACCAGTGATTTTTTTTGGCCATTTTTGCTTAAAAAAGACATAAATTAGTAATTCATGTCTGTTTCATTTCTATGTTGTAAGAATTTTCCAAACTCATCCTCTTCCCTGACATGACAACCGTAACCAGCGCTTTAGAACTCACCCCCGCCTTCCACCCTTTCACTCTATAATACAGTCCAGAGTTCACTAAACACCCATTTGACTACAACATGTCAGTGAACATCCCATTACAAAACTGGAGCATCCCTCCCTCTGTAAACACTCGAGTGTGACTTTCAGTCCGCCGCCCCGCCTCGGTGCCTCTCTGAGGCTGCGGGGACCAAAGTCCGAGGGGGATCAGCTCATAATCCCCGGCCCCTTCAGGCTCCGGCAGAACAGATAAAGAGCGTGGCATCGGTTTTAGATCACATCCCTTTCCGTGTGACCTGTAAAACCCATCGAGCTGTCTCGAGCGAGTCAACAATGATGCACTTCAGAAAGCGGAGGGAGGCTCAGCGGCGGGGAGCGAGGCGTGAAAACAAACACCTACATGTCACATGAGCATCAAGACAAAGAAACAGTCAGACAATCAGGTCATCACCATTGACCCGGGC